>NC_054383.1:1302500-1537500 GCF_017654675.1 Xenopus laevis | reverse complement strand
TTCCCCTAGCGACACGCCAGTAGTGAATCCAAATAGAAAAGAATGGCAATAGCTGTGGTTGCAGCAAACGGGGTGATCCCAAATGTATTCAATGGTGCTATACAACACTTTTCAAGTGATCCAACGTTTCGGGAGCGCATGGGCCTTCCTCAGTGACTGAAGGAATGGAAGGTGCTGTGTGAATAAGACCATTGGGTGCTTAAGCCTGTGGATCAGCTGATGAAAGACTCCCAGTCTGTTTTCTTTGCTCTAAGGTGCCGCAGCCACTAAACTATGTGGAACATCCAGTTCCCTGCGCTCTCTAAAATAACACAATCACACAATGTGTGTGTCTCTTACCTGTCTGTGCCCTGCCATAGGGTTACAGCTGCTCATTTGTAGGGGGGCAGCACCCAGAAGCCTCTATACTGGGGGCAGGACAGCGACATTGTGCTCAGGCTACACAGGTACAGTCAGTGCCCACCCCTGGGTGACACATGGCACTGCCTGTCTGGGGATCATTTATCAATACTCGTCAAATTTGCCCATGGGCAGTAACCCATGGCAACCAATCAAATAGCTGCTTTCATTGCAGCTGGCTTTAAAAAGCCTATCACTGATTGGTTGCTATAGGCAACTGCCCATAGGCATATGTGCCCAGAGTTGATAAATGAGCCCCACTGTCTTTTATGGAGCCATTAGAATTTTATTAAAGGGACGGAACGATGCTATCATCTGTCATTACTGCAGCTCTCGGCTGCCTGAGAAGCTCAGAACGATGTCTCCCCTTCTGCTGTCAGTTGTGTCAGTCTTGCTCCCGCTAGCACCCACTTCCTTCCATACATTATTGTCACATGTACAGTAGAACCCCCTTTTTAGGATGTAAAACGTAGGCAAATGCATTATGAAAATAACAGAAAAAACTTAAAATCAAGGGATGTTTCACTGCGTATTTGGCCTTTATTCTGCTGTTCAGTAACGCAGAGCAATAAAGGGGTGTCACCATGGGGTGTGCATGTACCCCGCTGTATAAAAGGGGGACACATTATATTTATAGACTGACAGAAGTGATGTAGTTCAGGGATTCCCAGGGCTCACGTCACTCCCAGCAGATGGACACAGATAGGGAACATATTAACAGATAATTATTATTAGTGACACATGAAATAATCCTTCATCTTTTTCCTTAAGATTTAATCTCTGACCTGAGGCACAGAAGCAGCTTTTCTCTGAGTGTTATTAGGGAGTGGGGGTCCCCATACCTCTCCTATGATGATCTGGTGCCCCACAAACCCACCTTACCTCGTTTGTGTCTCTATCGTTGGCTCTGGGTAAATACAAGGCAGAATAATAATAATAATAATAATAATGGCAGCAGCACAAAGATGCAGTGTTAGAGACACACACCCAGCCTCAGAAACCGCACCGTTGTGTCAGACCATTGTGTTGCTTGTGGTTTCTTCATTTCTTTGTTCATTTCTAGGGGAGTTGTGTAACCTGATTACACTGGATGTGGCTCACAATCAGCTCGAGCACCTTCCCAAGGAGATCGGCAACTGCACCCAGATCACCAACCTCGACCTGCAGCACAATGAGCTCCTGGACCTGCCAGACACCATAGGTAATGCCATTCATTTGTGCTGCTAAAGGGGCAATTAGGGGAGGTGCCAAAGTAATACTGTAATTAAGACACGCCCACTTTCCAGGCTGCTTTGATGAACTGTCCCTGCACAACAATCAGTGGTTTGGAAAAAAGTTACTAGTGATCCCCATAAAGCGCCCCCTTCTGGATCAACAAGTCCCCACATTAAAGTATAAGTAAACCTTTAAAATAAATGAGTGTAAAATTAATGAGAACTTTTGTCATTTACATTCATTGTTTATTTTTAATTCCAAGATATTAAGGGATACATGTGCTGTTAATATGAATGAATTTTGTTCCAACAGCGCCACCTGCTGGTCAGTTTCCCACCAGTCTGACCAGCAAGTAGTCAAGGAAGTTGTCAGGAGAAAGAAAGAGGCTGATGTTCTTCTGCTTAGGAATAAAATTAGAAACCTTTCTCACATCTTTCCTAAGCAGAAGAACATCAGCCTCTTTTTAAAAAAGGAATGTAAAATACAGAAGTTATTAGAATAGCAGTTTCTTTATAGGTTCTGTGTGTGTCATGTCCAGTGGGAGCAGAACCTTCATACATTCCATTATCCTTTATTTATCACAGTGATTAAAGTAGGGAGGGGTGTGTGTATGGGGCTGGGTTTTCATTTGGAGGGGTTCAACTTGATGGACTTTGTCTTTTTTCAACCCAATTTAACTATGTAACTATGTAATTCCCATCAGTTGCTGTCCCTGTGAGCTTGCAATCTAAGGTCCCATTCCCATCAGTCCTTGTCCCAGTGATCTTATAATCTAAGTTCCCTATCACATTCCCATCAGTCCCTGTCCCAGTGAGTTTACAATCTAAGTTCCCTATCACATTCCCATCAGTCCCTGTCCCAGTGATCTTACAATCTAAAGTCCCTATCACATTCCCATCAGTCCCTGTCCCAGTGATCTTACAATCTACGTTCCCTATCACAGTCTGATCGGATTAATTATATCAGGAGCCATTTAACCTGTCTGTATTTATGTGAAGCACGGGATGGAACAGAAGTACCTGGGGGAAACATACACACAATAGTGCCTTGGTTCAAACCCCAGCGCTGACAGACACAAGTGCAAACCCCTGAGCCCCCTCCCTATCATACATCATAGGGTGCTACTTTAGGGATTCACTGCTTGTTAACTGTAAATTAGGGGAGCAGAACCTTCAGGGCCCAGATTGTTGGTCACATGGGTGCTGTGGTGGAAACAAGTGGGTGCCATTTCTGAGTGCCCAACATTGGGCACAGACAGCTGACTGGCAGGGGCAATATACTATATATATATATATATATATATATATATATATATATATATATATATATATATATATATATATATATATATATATATATATATATATATATATATATATATATATATAATCACTCAACGTTTCGATCCCTCACAGGGATCTTCGTCAGGAGATTACAAACAAACTGTTTGTTTGTAATCTCCTGACGAAGATCCCTGTGAGGGATCGAAACGTTGAGTGGAATAAAGCACAACTTATCTGCACTGAAAAACAACCTGTGAGTGTCGCTTCTTTCTGCAAATACTTACCCACTTTGGCTGGCACCCAGGAATCGACTGAGTTAACGGAGTGCACCTTTGGATCTCGTGTATATATATATATATATATATATATATATATATATATATATATATATATATATATATATATATATATATATATATATATATATATATATATATATATATATATATATATATATATATATATATATATATATTTTCTGTTTCACTGACTGAGAGACTTGATAGAGATCAGGAAACACATTAGCTCTCACAACTCCCAGCTCAGATATTTCGAGCAGATTAACTCCCTGCACTGAAATTATAGAGGCTGATGTCAGTTCCACGGGGAGGCTCAGTCTTACTTCATGTCTCACACCGTCTGGTGACTTAAGTGTTTCACACCATTAATCTATTCCCTGGCCGACTCGTTCATATTTAATAAGTGCTGAGTGCAGTTGTCTGCCAAGTGCTGTAACTAACGACCCACCCAGCGATCCTCCAGCACATATGTACCTGCTGCTAATCCCATGAGCTCACAATCAACTCTTATCTGTGTCATAGGAGATACTAATCTGTATATACAGAGCGAGAATGTTCTGGGCACACAATAAGCTATACCCTCATACTGTACTGTCTAAGGGAATCAATATGGCACCTCCTCCTCCCATATGTATAAATATAAATATACAGAGAAGGAATGTTCTGGGCACACAATAAGCTATACCCTCATACTGTACTGTCTAAGGGAATCAATATGGCACCTCCCTCCTCCCATATGTATAAATACAAATATACAGAGAAGGAATGTTCTGGGCACACAATAAGCTATACCCTCATACTGTACTGTCTAAGGGAATCAATATGGCACCTCCTCCTCCCATATGTATAAATACAAATATACAGAGAAGGAATGTTCTGGGCACACAATAAGCTATACCCTCATACTGTACTGTCTAAGGGAATCAATATGGCACCTCCTCCTCCCATATGTATAAATACAAATATACAGAGAAGGAATGTTCTGGGCACACAATAAGCTATACCCTTAGTTTTTCCCCATGGTAACCGAAAGGATCGTCAGCACCAGTTTGGTAATTGCCATAAAGGGACAATTTTAAAGGGGAAGTCTACTGCCCATTTGGGGCTTTTTACACAAAGCTGTGCAAGGCCTGTAGTGTTGCGTCCATGTCTGACAGAGGGTTGGTTGGGAAGTAACTGCTTTGTCCAGTGGGGGTGCTGTTGTATTAGTCAGTATAGCGCATGTGCATAGTGAATTTGTGCCTGTATGTGCTATTGATGCAGCAATATAAACCCCCGACTTTCTTTACTACAGGAAACCTGTCCAGCTTGAGTCGTCTGGGCCTGCGCTATAACAGACTGTCTGCCGTACCCCGATCCCTAGCCAAGTGCAGTGAGCTGGACGAGCTCAATCTGGAAAATAACAACATCTCCACTTTGCCAGAGGTAAGAGCTGAGCATCACTGTAGCAGCTTCAGTACAATAGCGCCCGCTAGCTGCACAAAGTAATATATGTATTTACAACTATTCCAGCATGGCAAGTTCCCCTTTAGCTTTCCTACATCCCGCCACCATCAGGTCCCTAAGAAACCAGTAAGATGTGTGACTTCCTCATATGGAAAGTATTGAGAAAGAGGCGGGCCATGAATAAAGAAACGCCACACTTCCTGTTTGTCCATGTGTACACAAGAGAAATGTCTATTTAGGCTCCTGCTCTTTACTAATGGGCATAATAGAGACACGGGAAATGTGGCTACTTTGTATAAAGATCTGGCTCAGACCTGGAGAGTTGCTTGGCTCACATGTTAAGTGACGTGACTTTGACACAAGAGACCCAGGTTCAAATCCCAGTGATGTCTGATTTATCATTAGTGATGGGGGAGCGAGTGGGCACAGCCAGTGATGAGTTGCCATGCTAATACTGACGTAGTAGCACCGAGTGTGAGTGTGAGTGCTCACAGAGCTGACTGCGGCTGAGTGTAAGCAACTGACTGAGGCTGGGCCTTTATTAAAGGGGTTGACCGTCTTTGAGCTAACTGTTAGTACGATGTAGAGAGGGATATTCTGAGACAATTTACAATTAGGTTTCATTTTTTATTTGTGGTTTTTGACTTATTTAGCTTTTTATTCAGCAGCTCTCCAGTTTGCAGTTTCAGCCATCTTGTTGCTAGGGTCCACATTTCCCTAGCAACCATGCACTGATTTGAATAAGAGACTGGAATATGAATAGGAGAAGCCTGAATAGAAAGATGAGGAATAAAAAGTAGCAATAACAAAACATTTGTAGCCTTACAGAGCATTTGTTTTTACATTGCTTTGTTTTTTTAGAAGGGGTCAGTGACCCCCATTTTAAAGCTGCAAAGAGTCTGAAGAAAAAGGCAAATAGCTGTAAAACTATAAAAAAATAAATTATGAAAACCAACTGAAAAGTTGCTTAGAATTGACCATTCTATGACATACTAAACTGTAACTTAAAGCTGAACCACCCCTTTAAGGGCTCATTCCTCACTCCTCCCCTTTAAATTCTCACACCTTCACTATTGGGGGCCATGTGGAGTTTTGCACCATTGATTCCCGTGTGTTGGAAATAACTACAGATGTGACACACCCGGGTCTCTTGTGTAGTTTTGGGTCCATAATTGGCAGCTGCACTAATTACTATTTATTGTAAAGAGAAGGATTTGTGGGATAAAACGTTTCTCCTTTATGTGCCTGAGGTTATTACTTCTGTGCAAAGTTATGTTTTTAGGGGATGGGATTTTGGACTCACCCTCCGCACTCTGTAATTAGTGATGCACTGAATCCACTTTTTGGGTTTCAGCCGAATCTTTCACAAAGGATTCGGCCGAATACTGAAGCCGAATCGTAATTTGCATATGCAAATTAGGGGAGGAAAAGGTGGGGAAAAATATTTTTTTTTACTTGTTTTGTGACAAAGTCACATGATTTCCTTTCCCACCACTAATTTACATATGCAAATTAGGATTCAGTTCGCCATACACAAGAATTCAGCCAAATCCTGCTGAAAAAGGCCGAATCCTGAACTGTATCCTGGATTTCTGTGCAACCCAACATGTAATGTTACCTGTGATGGTTTAATAAACTTGCTGCTCATCTGATCATTTCTGTTTTTATATCAGATGAAACCAAAGCTGCACAACTGTCAGTTTAGCAAACTCCTGTTTCTTATGACTCTCCTTATTGCCTCCAGCCTTTATTTCTAGGGCAAATAAACCTGAAACATAAAGCAAGCCAACCGAAACATAGAGTTTGCAACACTGACCGATAGCAAAGGACACATAGCAACGGACACATAGCAACATAGTCTACAATATAATTAACAGTTATTGATTTTATCTCTACATAAATAAAACTGATATTGATCATAGGAAATCAGTTAAATGATTAAGAGGGGAGAGAAACAGCACAGTTATGATGTGATCTACACAAAGTAGCCCTAGTGTGTGACATAGAAGTGTGAGCAATGAGTACAATTATATTACTCGGCTACCGTCTGACAGTCACTGTGTGCAGTTGTGTGTGTGTGTGTGTGTGTGTGTGTGTATATATATATATTAATGTATTTATGTACAGGCATTCTGATTGGTTTATACATCAATCCTCTCTTACACTGGAGCCCATTCCTACCATGTGTGTTTCCCTCCTAGGGGCTTCTCTCCAGCCTAGTGAAAGTGAACAGCTTAACCCTGGCCCGAAACTGTTTCCAGTCCTACCCAGTGGGGGGGCCCTCCCAGTTCTCCTCTATTTACTCCCTCAACATGGAGCATAATCGCATTAACAAGATCCCATTTGGAATCTTCTCTAGAGCAAAAGTATTGAGTAAGCTGAACATGAAGGTGAGTCTTCTTGCTATAGCATTATTCATTTATTATAAGGGATAATGTACCCCCTACTGTAAATGATATGGATATTAGAAGTCACTGAGGGGTTGTTCTGTGACCATATAAAGGCACAAGGCTGCAGGCTGAGTTATACAGGGAACTCTGAGTATCACTCATGTATTATAAGGGATAATGTACCCCCTACTGTAAATGATAAGGATATTAGAAGTCACTGAGGGGTTGTTCTGTGACCATATAAAGGCATAAGGCTGCAGGCTGAGTTATACAGGGAACTCTGAGTATCACTCATGTATTATAAGGGATAATGTACCCCCTACTGTAAATGATAAGGATATTAGAAGTCCCTGAGGGGTTGTTCTGTGACCATATAAAGACACAGGGCTGCAGGCTGAGTTATACAGGGAACTCTGAGTATCACTCATGTATTATAAGGGATAATGTACCCCCTACTGTAAATGATAAGGATATTAGAAGTCACTGAGGGGTTGTTCTGTGACCATATAAAGGCACAAGGCTGCAGGCTGAGTTATACAGGGAACTCTGAGTATCACTCATGTATTATAAGGGATAATGTACCCCCTACTGTAAATGATAAGGATATTAGAAGTCACTGAGGGGTTGTTCTGTGACCATATAAAGGCACAAGGCTGCAGGCTGAGTTATACAGGGAACCCGCTGTAACAGAATGGATACAAGGAGCATAAAGAATGTTTTTCATTTTTACAACGACCTCATTATTCTCACCATTTACTATTCCGTTTTCAGGACAATCAGCTGACTTCTCTTCCTCTGGATTTTGGAACCTGGACGAGTATGGTGGAATTAAATCTGGCTACCAATCAGTTAACGAAGATTCCTGAGGATGTATCTGGCCTTGTCTCCATAGAGGTAAGTCTGGGACCCTGGAGGAGGGGGTGCCATTCAGCTCCCCTAAATAACCATTGTCTTGAGTAAAAATGTGAGCCAGTTAGTTTGTGTTAGACTTTACTATACTATGGGCTGCTCCTCAGGGGAAAAAACTCATTAATGGAATCAGCCAATTATCTTCTCTTCTTTGTCATTATATCCAGGTTCTCATTCTCTCCAACAACCTCCTGAAGAAGCTCCCGCATGGGATTGGGAACCTGCGCAAGCTGAGAGAATTGGACCTGGAAGAGAACAAGCTGGAGTCGCTGCCTAATGAAATTGCTTATCTCAAAGATCTGCAGGTACCACAGGGATGGAGAAGACTTTATGCTTTAGAATCAGACCATTGGCCACTAACATTAACTCCCAATGCAATTCCGAGGGGCAATTTCAGAATGTGAACCCTCCTGCCCTTTGCCCATTATGGCTCCCATACCCAGGCATTGGCATTGGATTGGCTGCTCAGTTGGTTCCGTTAGTCACTAAATCCTCTTTTCTTTTTTATTCTTTTACGCAAAGAAATTGGTCCTCACTAATAACCAGTTAACCACGTTACCCAGAGGAATCGGGCACCTCACCAATCTCACGCACCTTGGTCTTGGGGAGAACCTCCTCACCCATCTTCCAGAAGAAATAGGTGGGTATCCCTTTTATTCCCCGTGACAATGGGGATCAGATAGGATCTGTGCAGCCACTGGGACAGAATGTTCTGTTATACAGATAGCTAGAATCTCAGCTGCCATAAAGCAGGACAGGACTGCTGCTTACAATGGGGATCAGATAGGATCTGTGCAGCCACTGGGACAGAATGTTCTGTTATACAGATAGCTAGAATCTCAGCTGCCATAAAGCAGGACAGGACTGCTGCTTACAATGGGGATCAGATAGGATCTGTGCAGCCACTGGGACAGAATGCTCTGTTATACAGATAGCTAGAATCTCAGCTGCCATAAAGCAGGACAGGACTGCTGCTTACAATGGGGATCAGATAAGATCTGTGCAGCCACTGGGACAGAATGTTCTGTTATACAGATAGCTAGAATCTCAGCTGCCATAAAGCAGGACAGGACTGCTGCTTACAATGGGGATCAGATAGGATCTGTGCAGCCACTGGGACAGAATGTTCTGTTTTACAGATAGCTAGAATCTCAGCTGCCATAAAGCAGGACAGGACTGCTGCTTACAATGGGGATCAGATAGGATCTGTGCAGCCACTGGGACAGAATGCTCTGTTATACAGATAGCTAGAATCTCAGCTGCCATAAAGCAGGACAGGACTGCTGCTTACAATGGGGATCAGATAGGATCTGTGCAGCCACTGGGACAGAATGTTCTGTTATAGAGATAGCTAGAATCTCAGCTGCCATAAAGCAGGACAGGACTGTTGCTTACAATGGGGATCAGATAGGATCTGTGCAGCCACTGGGACAGAATGTTCTGTTATAGAGATAGCTAGAATCTCAGCTGCCATAAAGCAGGACAGGACTGCTGCTTATAATGGGGATCAGATAGGATCTGTGCAGCCACTGGGACAGAATGCTCTGTTATACAGATAGCTAGAATCTCAGCTGCCATAAAGCAGGACAGGACTGCTGCTTACAATGGGGATCAGATAGGATCTGTGCAGCCACTGGGACAGAATGTTCTGTTATACAGATAGTTAGAATCTCAGCTGCCATAAAGCAGGACAGGACTGCTGCTTACAATGGGGATCAGATAGGATCTGTGCAGCCACTGGGACAGAATGTTCTGTTATACAGATAGTTAGAATCTCAGCTGCCATAAAGCAGGACAGGACTGCTGCTTACAATGGGGATCAGATAGGATCTGTGCAGCCACTGGGACAGAATGTTCTGTTATACAGATAGCTAGAATCTCAGCTGCCATAAAGCAGGACAGGACTGCTGCTTCCATTAGGATCTGTGCCATAAAGGAGTGTGCTTGGTTTATAGTTGTATGTAGATCAATATAAGTGAAAGGTAAATATGTATAAAAGATAATGTTGTTCCCTTTCCTGCAGGTACACTGGAGAATTTGGAGGAGCTGTATCTGAACGATAACCCCAATTTACATGGCCTCCCCTTTGAGCTCGCTCTGTGCAGCAAACTGTCCATCATGAGTATTGAGAACTGTCCGCTCAGCCACCTTCCCCCCCAGATTGTGGCGGGGGGCCCGTCGTTCATCATTCAGTTCTTAAAGATGCAAGGTCCTTATCGTGCCATGGTCTGATTGGTCTGATCCCACCCCCCCTTCCCATACACTGTACAAAGAGCACCCCCTTGTGTTATATATTATATATTATATATGTGCTTGTCCCCTCCCCCGGGGTGCGGCTACATCACTAATATATATATATATATATATACGTAAGGAAAAGGCAGATTTATTACATTATGTGTTTTTGCTCATAGAGGAATCATAGCCATTTAGATTTTTTTTATTACGTACAAAATTCTTTTTTTTTTTTTTTTAAATAATTTTTGCTGAATGTGGTGCGTAACTGGGTCACAGTTTGGTTCGTGTATAATGAAATGTCAGTTCAGTTCCGAACATTTGCCAACGTATTTCTGTGCCGCTCTCTCGCCAGTTATCCGGATCTGCTCCCCCCCCCCCAGATTTTGCCCAAATCTTCTTTAACTTGTTTTTTTTGTTTGTTTAATGTTTATCTATTATTTCCACTCTGGGTGAATCACTGTGTTCCTGCCACTGGATTTGCTCAGTTTTAATTACACATTTATACTTCCTGTTTGACAAGCCAATGAATTGTCAGCTTAGTGGGAGAGTTTCTGGACTTGTATGTAATGGCAGGACTGATCCGAAATCCATGGGGCCGGCTCGTGGGGAGAGTTCAGTCCTGAGCTGCTGTGAAACCACTGTGTGTGTGTGTTTGGGACTGCTGGGAGTTGTAGTTTGATCTAAGCTGGGGGTCCAGACTGGATATTGATGTCGTGGGCAGTACAAATCATACACAGTATTTCTGGTTATTTGCTGCCACTGGACACTAAATTTTAATTGATTGATTGATTGATTCTGTTTGTGGCCCCTACAACCCATTGTGGCCCCTCAGACTGATTGGCGTGACATTATTGACTGGCACTTATCCTGTGTAGCTTCATGTTGCAGCTGTTGTTGTTTGCTGGGTAGTTGCTCCTAAAGCAGGAGATACTTGCAGCAATGCTGTAAAGCAATTCCCTCACCACTGCTCTCCCAGACCTGTGATGTTTTGTGTGGTTTCCGTGCCAACAAACTGACCCGTCTCTCTGCCTGTGCTGGTGCCATGTCTCACTTGTGTCTCTGGCCAAAACCGACAGTTGTTCCAGTTGCCCTGCTCATTAAATGTATAGGGTTTTGCTTTATGGCATGCTGCACTGTGGCTGAACTGTAGCATTGCTGCGATGTACTTGCTGTTGGTGCACATGGAGCTGAGCATTGGACCCTCCTGTGTTGCCATAGTGATCGTGCCTGTCTATAGTATATTCAGATCTGGATTTTCAGGGTGCAGGGGGGGGGAGTAGAATGCAGGTCAGGCCCCCCTCTGTGCTCAAGGGGTCTGCTGTGTACCCCAGTTATACCACAATTTCTAGGGAACAAATAACAGTTCACCCCAATTCTTACCCAGGCCAAATACAATCAGCCTCGTCTCTGTACCCCCCAATCCCACATTGAAACATATTTCAGCACCGTGAGGATTTGATGGATTTTAGCTGCTTTTTAAAGGATAAGTCAACCCCATTTTTTTGCCTAATCAGAAAGAAATCACAATTCTAAGCAACTTCCCCATAGACATTCATTACACATTTTCTATGGTTTTTAAAAGAATGTGTATGGGGAAAGTTGCCTAGAATTGGGTTTTCTTTTACTTGTCCTTTAAACAGAAATCGGTGCTGTTTCTTAGTAGTAGTGTAATTCCTGGACTGGGCGGGGCTTTTATACAGCAGAATAAAGATGGCTGCCTGCGCAGAGCTGATCCCACCAGTGAAACCACTTGTACTGGCCGGAATGAGAAATAACTCGTCTGTTTAATGAGCGACTTTGCCCTTCCCACTGGCATTAAAGGGCAGGTTCGCCTTTAAGTTAACTTTTAGTAGTTTACAGAATGGCTAATTCGAAGCAACTTTTAAATTGACCTTCATTTTCTATAGTTTTTTAATTATTTCCCTTCTTCTGACTCTTTCCAGCTTTCAAACTGGGGGTCACTGACCCCATCTAAAAAACAAATGCTCTGTAAGGCTACAAATGTATTGTTATTGCTACTTTTTATTACTCATCTTTCTATTCAGGCCTCTCCTATTCATATTCCAGTCTCTTATTCAAACCACTGCATGGTTGCTAAAGTAAACAAGACCCTAGCAACCAGGTAGCTGCTGAAATTGCAAACTGGAGAGCTGCTGAATAAAAAGCTAAATAAGTCAAACACCACAAATAATAAAAAGTGAAAACCAATTGCAAATTATCCCTCTCTACATCATACTGACAGTTAATTTAAAGGTCAACAACCCCCTTTAAATCTACTTTTCCACTTCTGTTGGCAACTGCCACTAGGGACGGGGGCAATACAAGAACCTGAAACCATATGAAATGGTATATTATAAATATGAAAGGGGTAGATTATAAATATGAAAGGGTTTATTCTACAGTAAATCCCAACCAGTCTAACGTCCTTGGGTCGGGGCAGAAATGACTTGTGTGTATTTTCCCTTTAAAGACGCCAGTAGATTCTGTATCATTTTATTAAATTGCAGTTTGTCTCTTTGTTCCTGAGAGCGGCAGGTGGGTGGGGGTGATGCCAGTGATCCTGAATGTATATTATTGGTCCTGTCTGAGCGATGCCGACCCTCTCGGGCCCCCGGGTTCTGCTGCAGCCCCACACGGATTTAACTCCTCCCTGCAGTCCTTGATGTTGTGCCTTTTATATATAAAGCTGCAGCGCTGAATCTATTCCTATGCCACTCCCCTTGTTATGTGAGGCCACGCCCACACTCTTGATATTGGCAGATGATTGGTTTCCATCGTCATGGAATGATTTCCCTCCCTCTAACCGGAGATTCCACAGGAACAAACACTGTAAATGTCTTCAAAAATGTCAATTTTTTTGTAAACTGTAAAAGAAAAAACGGTTTGTGCTGCATCTAATTTGCACATTGAGCCCTAATTATGTCATTGTCTGACCCCCCTTCTCCCCGGGGCTCTGTCCCTTTAATCTTGCCGCCATTCTGCATCCGGAGCAGTGCGTTCTATTAATGTTGCAATAAAACACTCGCCGCTTGTCTGTGTATATAATATATATATCTATAAATACATTTTTTTTTTAAGAAACAAAATGAGAAGTCCCGCCCCCGAGGAGCCACGGTTTTAGAAATGGCCTTGTAGGAGCTGCTGTGGTGCAGTTTGTGCAGCCTCCAGGCACACTGATGCATCCTGGGAAATTCATTCTCATATTGGATATTCTTTTTTTTTTTTTTTTTTTTGGGCAGACGTTGCACTTTTTGGTTTCCTCTGGATCATTGTAAATATCAGTGTCAGCAAATATCACATTAAACACATTGTCAAACTGTGCCCCGTGTCCTTTCTTCTCACATTCCTACTTCTGGTTCTGATCCATCAGCTCTGACTGAGGCCCGGCCCTTGAATGAGTCAATGGGGTCAGGTTCAGCCTCTTTTTAGGAGCTAATTATAAAGACCCCACTCAAACTGCCCTGAGCCTGCAGCCTTGTGCCTTTATATGGTCACAGAACAACCCCTCAGTGACTTCTAATATCCTTATCATTTACAGTAGGGGGTACATTATCCCTTATAATACATGAGTGATACTCAGAGTTCCCTGTATAACTCAGCCTGCAGCCTTGTGTCTTTATATGGTCACAGAACAACCCCTCAGAGACTTCTAATATCCTTATCATTTACAGTAGGGGGTACATTATCTCTTTAATACAATAAGAATAAGCAAGTCGTGTTATACACAGAATCGTTTGGCAGGAGAGAGACTCCGAGTTCTCCCATAGGTACAAATAACAGACAACACAATAAGGAAATGTCTGATCGTTAATGAATTTCCCCCCATGGGAGAAAGTGATAATTAAAATGACAAAACAAAGACAAAAGCAAATTCTTTATATGAAATCAGGGACTTTTGGATCAGAGAAATAAAATTCAGTAATTACAAGTTGGAAGGAACATGCTAATTACCCCCTGTGTCTTCCCCTGATTAAATTCCCTGTAACCCTGAATGGGGGCAATTGTAATAATTACAGTGGGGCACAGTCTGCACTTCCTGTTCCACATAACGAGCCTTTCATTTCACCCGGACCCACGTGCTAATTACTGGCCCAGAGCTGAGAGAATCACCTGGTAGCGGATGACATTGCATTGAGAGATTCCAATGGTGAGATCTCCTTTCCTCCCCACCAATGAATCACTCATTCCCCCTCTCTTGGTAGGGAATCCCATAACCTGACTGTCCTTACAGTAAAGAACCCCTTCCTATGCTGATGGTGAGATCTCCTTTCCTCCCCACCAATGAATCACTCATTCCCCCTCTCTTGGTAGGGAATCCCATAACCTGACTGTCCTTACAGTAAAGAACCCCTTCCTATGCTGATGGTGAGATCTCCTTTCCTCCCCACCAATGAATCACTCATTCCCCCTCTCTTGGTAGGGAATCCCATAACCTGACTGTCCTTACAGTAAAGAACCCCTTCCTATGCTGATGGTGAGATCTCCTTTCCTCCCCACCAATGAATCACTCATTCCCCTCTCTTGGTAGGGAATCCCATAACCTGACTGCCCTTACAGTAAAGAACCCCTTCCTATGCTGATGGTGAGATCTCCTTTCCTCCCCACCAATGAATCACTCATTCCCCTCTCTTGGTAGGGAATCCCATAACCTGACTGCCCTTACAGTAAAGAACCCCTTCCTATGCTGATGGTGAGATCTCCTTTCCTCCCCACCAATGAATCACTCATTCCCCTCTCTTGGTAGGGAATCCCATAATCTGACTGTCCTTACAGTAAAGAACCCCTTCCTATGCTGATGGTGAGATCTTCTTTGTGTAATTCTCTTTGGTCCCCTCTATGGGAAAAAACATAATTAGACGTATTTATTTTTAATTTTTTATATATTTCTTCCTCAGTCGGAGAAAGATTCACCTGCAGTTATTCATTCTGTATTTAGCACTCACCTTCCCCTGTGTCTGGGTGGGATGACACTGTGTGTGCTGGTTGTGTAAGTGCCACTCACTGTGAGTTGTGAATATAAAGGGGAGACAGACACTCACTGTACACAATTCTGTGTATAAGAAGCAAATGTCAGGGTCTTGTGCCGTTACCTGCAATAATGGGAAGAGTTGCAGGAACAGGACTGGCCAGTAGGTGTCACTAGTTTATTGTTCTGTCCATGGTGCTGATCCAGAGTCTAGTGAATCCCCAGCACCAAACCTCCCAACTGTACCTTTTTCGGAGGGACAGTCCCTCTTTTGACAGCTCAACCTGCAGTCCCTCATTTGTACTGGAAAGTCCCTCTTTTCTCTGCACTGAACAGCCAGAAAAAGAAACAAAGTTTCTCACTTAATTGGCTTTTAGCAGAGAGCCCAGAACAGCTAACAGGTGCAACTAAGATACTTTGTAACAATTTTGAGACACAAAAAAAACAGTTTAGATAAGGAGAAATATTTCCAAACTTTCATAACCTGCCAAATTTTGTAAAATGAACATGGTAATTAGGGGGTGTGGCCACAGAAAGGGGCGTGGTCAAAACATTTTGCTGTTCTACGTGTGAAAAATATTTTTGTCCCTCTTTTTACTTCCAAAATGTTGGGAGGTAAGAAACCCTCTAGGAATAATCAGATTGTTTCTTCTGCTGTAAATCTGTGAGGCTGCGGCACCTGTCACTCACTCTGTGTCACCCACTCAACCTACAGGATAAATCAGCTTCTGTCTGGGCTGCCATTGGCTGCTGAGCTTGTCAGTCACTGTCATTGACCCTCCTCATGACAACAAAGTAGTAATCTACATAAGTTTATCATTAGAAGCAAGTGAATCAACTGTGCCGCTCCCCTCATGTGCCACTCCCCCTCATGTGCCACTCCCACTCACTGTGCCACTCCCCCTCATGTGCCAGTTGAATCCAGTGTGTAACCATTAGAGAGTGACTGTCACTTGTGTATAAATGTTTTCTATCCAGTGACTAATTGTTTATAGTGTGTGTCATGGGGCAAAGCTATAACTTACCCTCCTACAAGTCTCAGCCTGGGAACAACAGCAGCAGCACCTTCACAACCAGAGGAGGATTTACATGAAGGCTCTGCCCAAACACAACTGACAATAAAAGAATAAGAAACATCTTTTCCTCTCAAGTTGTAAGTCCCGGTTTTGCCACAAGGGGATTGGCTGGGCTTGGAGGA
Organism: Xenopus laevis; assembly: GCF_017654675.1. NCBI lineage: Eukaryota > Metazoa > Chordata > Amphibia > Anura > Pipidae > Xenopus > Xenopus laevis. Next base: position 1,521,157 of record NC_054383.1, on the reverse strand, counting down.
AGAAATGTGACACTTCCTGTAGCGTAGCCAATCCCCTAGCAGCAGGGCGGGACTTTACACTGTGAAGGTAAAAAGCAAAGTAGTTCCTGTTCCAGGTTATTTGTGGCAGGACAAGGTCAGCACCAAGTACATTTATTTCTTTACTCCTGGATTTTGTATTTCCTCTTCCTCTTTCCCCACAAGAGCACAAATATGGGGGAGGCACCAACATGGGGGTTTGTAAAGAAACAGAACTGAAAGTCCATGAGGAGAGGGGAAATGAGAAGAGAAAAGTGAATGTAAAGGTGATGGTGAAAAGGCAAATAAAGAGACAGAGGGAATGTGAAGTAAAAAGAGGAATGGAGTAGAGGCAGCAAACCTCCCAACTGTCCCTTTTTCGGAGGGACAGTCCCTCTTTTGACAGCTCAACCCGCAGTCCCTCATTTGTACTGGAAAGTCCCTCTTTTCTCTGCACTGAACAGCCAGAAAAAGAAACAAAGTTTCTCACTTAATTGGCTTTTAGCAGAGAGCCCAGAACAGCTAACAGGTGCAAATAAGATACTTTGTAACAATTTTGAGACACAAAAACACAGTTTAGATAAGGAGAAATATTTTCAAACTTTCATAACCTGCCAAATTTTGTAAAACAAACATGGTAATTAGGGGGTGTGGCCACCGAAAGGGGCGTGGTCAAAAATTTTGCTGCGCTATGTGCAAAAAAACTTTTGTCCCTCTTTTTGCTTCCAAAATATTGGGAGGTATGGAGGCAGGACTGAGAGAACAAAAGGCACGAGAGGAACATAAGAGCAGAATTAGGGAAGTCATGTGACACAATGGCAATATCTGTTGTTGTTTATCTGCAGGTGAATGATTTCCCTCAAGCAAAAAGGTGCCACAAAGGTGCAAGAAATGCGACAAATGCATTACAGGTAGCGCTGCCTATAACTAGTCATTGTGTTTTCTCCACCTCCCTTGGGGGAGAAAAGGAAAGGAGAGGGGATGAGAGACAGAAGGAGAGAATGGAAAGGGGGTTCGGGAGTAGAGAGACAAATGGCGGAGAGGAGAAATATAGAAGGGGAGAGAAGAGGGAGGATGGGGGAGAGTAAGGCCAAACAGTTGGGGGAGAAAAGGAAAGGAGATGAGAGACAGAAGGAGAGAAGGGAAAGGGGGTTAGGGAGTAGAGAGACAAATGGCGGAGAGGAGAAATATAGAAGGGGAGAGAAGTGGGAGGATGGGGGAGAGTAAGGCCAAACAGTTGGGGGAGAAAAGGAAAGGAGATGAGAGACAGAAGGAGAGAAGGGAAAGGGGGTTAGGGAGTAGAGAGACAAATGGGGGAGAGGAGAAATATAGAAGGGGAGAGAAGAGGGAGGATGGGGGAGAGTAAGGCCAAACAGTTGGGGGAGAAAAGGAAAGGAGAGGGGATGAGAGACAGAAGGAGAGAAGGGAAAGGGGGGTTAGGGAGTAGAGAGACAAATGGGGGAGAGGAGAAATATAGAAGGGGAGAGAAGAGGGAGGATGGGGGAGAGTAAGGCCAAACAGTTGGGGGAGAAAAGGAAAGGAGAAGGGATGAGAGACAGAAGGAGAGAAGGGAAAGGGGGTTAGGGAGTAGAGAGACAAATGGGGGAGAGGAGAAATATAGAAGGGGAGAGAAGAGGGAGGATGGGGGAGAGTAAGGCCAAACAGTTGGGGGAGAAAAGGAAAGGAGAGGGGATGAGAGACAGAAGGAGAGAGAAGGAAATAAATTATAGAAAGAGAAATAAAGAGAAGTGCAAGTGAGGGGGAGCAGTAGAAAGTGGGAGTGGGTTGGGGGAGTGGAATGTGAGTATAAGGGAAGAGCTGATTTATATTATATATTAAGTGAGGCTTCATGTTGTTCTGGTACATTGCGGTATTAATACAGAAGCTCGGTATCTGTATTGTGAGGTCACAGGCTGGTATGACGTTGTACAGGGAGATTATAGTGTACTGGAGTGTGTATGGAGGTTTTAGGCTGTTATTATTTGTCTATCTGGAGTTTTCAGGCTGTTATTCGCTGTATAGGGAGGGTTGGGGTCGGGGATTGAGCTCTGGCTGCAGCGCTGGTTTGTGACCACGTGGGGGAGGCGTTGGCTGCGCGGTGCGGTCGTTGCGCGGATATAAAAGGAGCGGAGCGCGGGGAGCGGAACAAACAGAAGCAAATTCTCTTTCGTCTCTCGGTGGGAAGATCGGCGGCTCCGGATGTCAGTTTCGTACACACCGAGAGTAAATCGGATCCAGCAGAACTACAGACAAATGTCTCCCGGTACCGACAGCTGAATCCTTGGGAACAAGATACGAGTCCGGGAACGATCAGTGTAAACTTTATATTTGCTGCCAACTCAGCCCAGACCTGCGATTGTGTCGCGCGACTCCTGAATGAGGATTTGGACTTGATTGTAACTCGGGTCACCGGGACTGTGAATTTGTGTTAATTTGGGGGAAATTCACTAAAGACATGGGGTCCCCTCACTGCCCCGAGCCCACAGTTTGGGTTTAATGCCGAACCCCATGATCCAAACCAGCGAATCAGAGATCCTGACACCCCAGAATTTCATGATTAACTTTGAGAACCCCACAGAGATAAGGGGGGGACTGTCCCCCATGGAGTGCCTGGAGAACTGCAGCAACAGCACCCTCACTAATGGCAATGGCACCTGGGAAGGAGGACCCCCTTACTCCTTGGAGGTCACCATGGCCCTCATCACCCTGGTGGCCCTGCTCATGCTTTTCACTGTCTTTGGGAACGTCCTGGTTATTATCGCCGTGTTCACCAGCAGAGCCCTAAAAGCCCCCCAGAACCTGTTCCTGGTCTCGTTGGCTTCAGCAGACATCCTGGTGGCCACCCTGGTCATCCCATTCTCTTTATCCAATGAGGTGATGGGCTACTGGTACTTTGGGAAGGTTTGGTGTGAGATCTACCTGGCGTTGGACGTACTTTTCTGCACCTCTTCCATAGTTCACCTGTGCGCCATCAGCTTGGACCGTTATTGGTCCATCACCCAAGCCATAGAGTACAACCTCAAACGCACCCCTCGTAGGATCAAGTGCATCATCTTCATCGTCTGGGTCATCGCTGCCGTCATCTCCTTCCCACCGCTCATAACCATCGAGAAGGAAAGTGGCAAAGTGGAGATGCCCATCTGCAAAATCAATGATGAAAAGTGGTACATTATCTACTCCAGCATTGGCTCCTTCTTCGCCCCTTGTCTCATCATGGTCCTGGTCTACATCCGTATCTACCAGATTGCCAAGAGCAGGACCAGGATCCCACCCGGCAAGAGGAACAACGCGGCCGACGTAGAGGCAAAACAGCACAACGGCTTGACCGACAAAGACTTACCTGTTAAATTAAATGGGGAAAAAGCTGGGGGGTCTGGGGGAGACCATGGGAAAGAGGCGGAGGCCAATGGGGTTGACATGGATGATTCCTCTTCTTCTGAGCACCAGGAGGACAATCCGTATCCAGCCAAGAAAAAACAGGACAAGCTTTCAAGAGGGAAGGGCAAAACCAAGCTGAGCCAGATCAAACCAGGGGACAGTATCCCTAGGAGGGAAGAAGAGAGGAACCTCAAAGTGTCCAGGTGGAAAGGGAGGCAGAACCGAGAGAAGAGGTTCACCTTTGTCCTGGCTGTGGTTATTGGGGTGTTTGTCATCTGCTGGTTCCCCTTCTTCTTCACCTACACCCTCACTGCTGTGTGTGAGAGCTGCTACGTCCCCGTCGCCCTCTTCAAATTCTTCTTTTGGTTCGGTTACTGCAACAGCTCCCTGAACCCCGTCATTTACACCATCTTCAACCAAGACTTTAGGAGAGCCTTCAAAAAGATTCTGTGCAAGGGGGAGCGCAAACGGATTGTGTGATGGCCATTCCCTTTCCGAATGGATCTTACAGACTCGAAACCGACCTCAACCCCCCATCTCATTCATGAAACAGACTTGTTTTTAAACCCGATAAGGGACAGTATCTGGGGGGGCTTGTATCATAGCTGACTAACAAACTGTTGCATCTTTGCATTGACCTGTCTGTCTTCATTTTGTAAGGCACTCACCTTTAACAAACAATATGAATGCTGAAATATATTTTAATACAAAAGTCTCATTCTGTATTATTATTTGTATAGTTCACAGAGTTTCCTATAAAAAGAACTGGCCTATTGATTGTAGGAAATAGCACAGCTCTGAGATCCATTTCATTGAAAGCTGGAGGGCTGATTTCCATAGAGATACTCTCAGTTCCTCCTGTTTTTGCCGTCCCTATTCTCTTATCTCTGCTGGAAGCTGTAATTCTCTCCTCTTTTAAAGCTCCACGCAGTAACGTGTTTAACTCCCTCTAATCCTGGAGGAATCACTGTGCTGCTGCTTCCAGCACTGATAAGGTTAATAAACAGGTTGCACAGGGATGCGGGTAAAGAAACTAGGTTCCAGCATTAAACAGGTTAATATTGCTGTAGAAGGGTGGAGGGCCAAGGTAGTTGCGATAGGTTCCATCACTTAATGGGTTAATATTGCTGCACAGGGACGCAGAGAGAAGGTACAAATACATAACATTGAGTTTTAGTCTGAACAGGGCACAATGTTGGGATACTAGGATACAGCACAGAATAGGTTAATGTTTAGTACAGAGATACAGAGGCGAAGAACAATTCTGTGATACTAGAATCCTGCAATGAAGGTGATCGTTTTCTGTATGGGTTGCAGATAAAAAGGACGATACTGTAATACGGCAATGACTGGGTTAATGTTTTGCACAGGTATTCAGAGGTGAACAATTCTTTGATACTTAAATTCTGCAATGAAAAGGTTAATGCTTTTCCCATGATGAAAGGGACAACACTTGCTGTGTCTAGGATACAGCAATGAACAGGTTAATGTTTTTTGCATAGCTATACAGGGGAAGAGGGCAATGGCTTGACTCTAGAATTCAGTAATGAACAGGTTAATGTTGCTGGGCACCAATGCTGAGGAAGTGGACAATGCTGTGGCAGTGGGTTCCAGCTCTGAATGGGTTACTGTTGCTGTACAGGGTCACAGATCAAAAAGACCAGGAAGTAACAGCGGGTCCCAGCAGTGAACAGGTCAATGTTTCTAAATGATACGGCACAGAATGGGTTAATGTTGTACAGCGTCGCAGAGTGAAGGGGCACAGTTATTAACCCTACTATACCTGCTTGCATAGACCAACTGCCAAGCAAGCACATGTGAGCAATAAGGATTTGGCCCTGGTACTGGCCACACATATTACTGGGCACATATTAACACAGTGTATAAGTCTGAGATATACTGGGTGCCAATCAATACAGGTGTATAACTCCGAGATATACTGGGTGCCAATCAATACAGGTGTATAACTCCGAGATATACTGGGTGCCAATCAATACAGGTGTATAACTCCGAGATATACTGGGTGCCAATCAATACAGGTGTATAACTCAGAGATATACTGGGTGCCAATCAATACAGGTGTATAACTCCGAGATATACTGGGTGCCAATCAATACAGGTGTATAACTCCGAGATATACTGGGTGCCAATCAATACAGGTGTATAACTCAGAGATATACTGGGTGCCAATCAATACAGGTGTATAACTCAGAGATATACTGGGTGCCAATCAATACAGGTGTATAACTCAGAGATATACTGGGTGCCAATCAATACAGGTGTATAACTCCGAGATATACTGGGTGCCAATCAATACAGGTGTATAACTCAGAGATATACTGGGTGCCAATCAATACAGGTGTATAACTCAGAGATATACTGGGTGCCAATCAATACAGGTGTAGAACTCAGAGATATACTGGGTGCCAATCAATACAGGTGTAGAACTCAGAGATATACTGGGTGCCAATCAATACAGGTGTAGAACTCAGAGATATACTGGGTGCCAATCAATACAGGTGTATAAGTCTGAGATATACTGGGTGCCAATCAATACAGGTGTATAACTCAGATATAATAGGTGCTAATCAATACAGGTGTATAACTCAGAGATATACTGGGTGCCAATCAATACAGGTGTATAACTCAGAGATATACTGGGTGCCAATCAATACAGGTGTATAACTCAGAGATATACTGGGTGCCAATCAATACAGGTGTATAACTCAGAGATATACTGGGTGCCAATCAATACAGGTGTATAACTCAGAGATATAATAGGTGCCAATTAATACAGGTGTATAACTCAGAGATATACTGGGTGCTAAGTCAGTCTCTAAGGGAAAAAGGACTCCACCAAGGAAAGCAGGGGGCCAGTGGGGTACAGTCTGCAGGATACTGTACCTCTAGTTATATGCCCCAGTCACACCTCCAATATGAACATTCCAATACTTTTGAGGTCCATGGACTATTCTGCAAAAATTGGGATGTTTGATAAATCCATTGCTATCATGTGGGTCTAATATATGGGCAGAATTAAGGGGGTTGACTCAAGTCATCCCCAATGGGACAGGACTGGGTATTAGACACAGAGTTACCCCTGAGATTGCTGTGAATCTGGGGTATTATATTTGCTATTAGTTCTGCTTCCCTAGAGATTTCTGTTTTTGCCCTGCTCTGTACTATGAGTTTGCACGTGCGAGGAGATTAGTGTCTCTGCTTTGTTCCAGGATATTTCTGTTTGAACTGAAACCCGGGGTGGAAGGTAAGTGCTCATGTCTCTCTCCCTTATCCCATGTGTCTCCTATTGCCACTCCCTACTGCCTCTATCACCCCAGGCACAGTCGTGTGTTTATTAATGGCAGTGTTATATACAAATTCCTTTATAGTATAGCACAAATTACATTACTCTATTATATAGTATATTGTTCTATTTCCTTTAAAATAGAAGGCCAATTCCTTGTATAATACCCCAGAACACACAGCAGATAAATACAGGGCCAATTCCATGTATAATACCCCAGAACACACAGCAGATAAATACAGGGCCAATTCCATGTATAATACCCCAGAACCCACAGCAGATAAATACAGGGCCAATTCCTTGTATAATACCCCAGAACACACAGCAGATAAATACAGGACCAATTCCATGTATAATACCCCAGAACATACAGCAGATAAATACAGTGCCAATTCCATGTATAATACCCAGAACACACAGCAGATAAATACAGGGCCAATTCCATGTATAATACCCCAGAACACACAGCAGATAAATACAGGGCCAATTCCATGTATAATACCCCAGAACCCACAGCAGATAAATACAGGGCCAATTCCATGTATAATACCCCAGAACACACAGCAGATAAATACAGGGCCAATTCCATGTATAATACCCCAGAACCCACAGCAGATAAATACAGGGCCAATTCCTTGTATAATACCCCAGAACACACAGCAGATAAATACAGTGCCAATTCCTTGTATAATACCCCAGAACACACAGCAGATAAATACAGGGCCAATTCCATGTATAATACCCCAGAACACACAGCAGATAAATACAGGCCAATTCCATGTATAATACCCCAGAACTCACAGCAGATAAATACAGTGCCAATTCCATGTATAATACCCCAGAACACACAGCAGATAAATACAGTGTCAATTCCATGTATAATAACCCAGAACTCACAGAAGATAAATACAGGGCCAATTCCATGTATAATACCCCAGAACACACAGCAGATAAATACAGGACCAATTCCATGTATAATACCCCAGAATACACAGCAGATAAATACAGGACCAATTCCATGTATAATACCCCAGAATACACAGCAGATAAATACAGGACCAATTCCATGTATAATACCCCAGAACACACAGCAGATTAAATACAGGACCAATTCCATGTATAATACCCCAGAACACACAGCAGATAAATACAGGACCAATTCCATGTATAATACCCCAGAATACAACAGCAGATAAATACAGTGCCAATTCCATGTATAATACCCAGAACCCACAGCAGATAAATACAGGACCAATTCCATGTATAATACCCCAGAACACACAGCAGATAAATACAGACCAATTCCATGTATAATACCCAGAACCCACAGCAGATAAATACAGTGTCAATTCCATGTATAATACCCCCAGAACACACAGCAGATAAATACAGGACCAATTTCCATGTATAATACCCCCAGAACACACAGCAGATAAATACAGGACCAATTCCATGTATAATACCCCAGAACAACACAGCAGATAAATACAGGACCAATTCCATGTATAATACCCCAGAACACACAGCAGATAAATACAGTGCCAATTCCATGTATAATACCCCAGAACACACAGCAGATAAATACAGACAATTCCATGTATAATACCCCAGAACACACGCAGATAAATACAGGGCCAATTCCATGTATAATACCCCAGAACACACAAAGCAAGATAAATACAGGACCCAATTCCATGTATAATACCCCCAGAACACACAGCAATAAATACAGGGCCAATTCCATGTATAATACCCCAGAACACACAGCAGATAAATACAGACCAATTCCATGTATAATACCCCCAGAAACCACACAGGCAGAATAAATACAGGACCAATTCCATGTATAATACCCCAGACACACAGCAGATAAATACAGGACCAATTCCATGTATAATACCCCAGAACACACAGCAGATAAATACAGGACCAATTCCATGTATAATACCCAGAACACACAGCAGATAAATACAGGACCAATTCCATGTATAATACCCCAGAACACACCAGCAGATAAATACAGGACCAATTCCATGTATAATACCCCAGAACACACAGCAGATAAATACAGGACGCATTCCATGTATAATACCCCAGAACACACAGCAGATAAATACAGGACCAATTCCATGTATAATACCCCAGAACACACAGCAGATAAATACAGGGCCAATTCCATGTATAATACCCCAGAACACACACAGATAATACAGGACCAATCCATGTATAATACCCCAGAACACACAGCATGATAAATACGAGACAATTCCATGTATAATACCCCAGAACACACAGCAGATAAATACAGGGCCAATTCCATGTATAATACCCCCAGAACACACAGATGAAATACAGGACCAATTCCATGGTATAATACCCCAGAACACACAGCAGATAAATACAGGACCAATTCATGTATAATACCCCAGAACACACAGCAGATAAATACAGGACCAATTCCATGTATAATACCCCAGAACACACAGCAGATAAATACAGGACCAATTCCATGTATAATACCCCAGAACACACAGCAGATAAATACAGGACCATTCCATGTATAATACCCCAGAACACACAGCAGATAAATACAGGACCAATTCCATGTATAATACCCAGAACACACAGCAGATAAATACAGGGCCAATTCATGTATAATACCCCAGAACACACAGCAGATAAAATACAGGACCAATTCCATGTATAATACCCCAGAACACACAGCAGATAAATACAGGGCCAATTCCATGTATAATACCCCAGAACACACAGCAGATAAATACAGGGCCAATTCCATGTAAATACAGGGCCAATTCCATGTATAATACCCAGAACACACAGCAGATAAATACAGTGCCAATTCCATGTATAATACCCCAGAACACACAGCAGATAAATACAGGGCCAATTCCATGTATAATACCCCAGAACAAGCATTTCTCCTCACATTGGTGGGTTATTTTGGTGGGATACAATCCTCTCCCGCATTCTCCACTATTAGTGGTATTTCCCACTCACTTCTGATCTGGCACAAGACATATGTTGAGAATGAGAAGTAGCTGAGGATGCTGGGAATTGTAGTTTAACATGAGCTGGATGGCAATAGACTTGACAGCTCTGATTTACACAACTTTTCTTTTTTCATGTTGGTTCCCGACCTTCCTGTACTGACCAGGGTCCCCTGTTTTCTGACTGTGACCCCTATTGCACAGACCTGGGGGTAAGAATACGATACAGCCCCCCCTTCTCAGCTACTGACCCTTTTAGCCTTTGAGCCTTTTAACCCTTGGTGAGACAGGAACTGCCTTTCTGCTTCTCCACAACATGACGCAATAGAGACAAGTTAATGGGGACCCACAGGCATGATTTATATAGTGCAAGACTTGTCCTTGTTTAACCCCCGCAGCACTGAAACCTACTATTACTTGTTTAACTCATGCAGTGTTGGCACAGACTGTCCCTTCTTTCGCCCCTTTAGTGCTGGACAGGCTTCCGCTTGTTTAACTCTTGCAGCACTGAAACAGACTTTTCCTTGTTTAACCCATACACTACTGAAGTAGACTGGTCCTTACTCAGCCGTTTTTGACTATTGCTTGTTTAACCCTCGTGTCACTGAAACAGACAGACTTCATTAACCCATGTAATTCTGGAGCAGACTAAAACTGGTTTAACCCTTGCACTGCTGGTGCAGGCCACATTGTGTCTCTTTGACTTCCATTTCTTTTCACCTTCCGTGGTGGCCCTTGTGCTGTGTGGGGCCCTTAGTGATTAACTCTTTCTGCTTCCTATCTGTTGTTTACTGGTCTTTCCCAGAATTCCCTCTCCCTCTCTGGTATCCTGGTAACTGGGATCTTGTGCAAATACTGGAGCCTCTGTAGTGAACTTTCCACCTCCTCACTGAGTGTTAGTGTTAGTGTTCATTGCACGGATTCTGCCCCTAGTGCTGCTTTCTGCCCCTCACTCTGTTCTCTGCCCCTGCACTGCTTCACAAGAGTAAAACTGCAGAGAATTGTACCAAACCCTCATGTACAACCAGTTCTGTCTCTGTGTCTGTATCTCACTGTTAACGTCGGGCCCCAAAGTGTCACAACTAATCACTCATTCCCCCTCTCTTGGTAGGGAATCCCATAACCTGACTGTCCTTACAGTAAAGAACCCCTTCCTATGCTGATGGTGAGATCTCCTTTCCTCCCCACCAATGAATCACTCATTCCCCCTCTCTTGGTAGGGAATCCCATAACCTGACTGTCCTTACAGTAAAGAACCCCTTCCTATGCTGATGGTGAGATCTCCTTTCCTCCCCACCAATGAATCACTCATTCCCCCTCTCTTGGTAGGGAATCCCGTAACCTGACTGTCCTTACAGTAAAGAGAGCCTTCCTATGCTGATGGTGAGATCTCCTTTCCTCCCCACCAATGAATCACTCATTCCCCCTCTCTTGGTAGGGAATCCCGTAACCTGACTGTCCTTACAGTAAAGAGAGCCTTCCTATGCTGATGGTGAGATCTCCTTTCCTCCCCACCAATGAATCACTCATTCCCCCTCTCTTGGTAGGGAATCCCATAACCTGACTGTCCTTACAGTAAAGAACCCCTTCCTATGCTGATGGGGAGATCTCCTTTCCTCCCCACCAATTATTATTTACTGAGAAGAATCCCCCAGTGAGGCCGCGCCCTGTACCTTGTGTATAACTGCCATCAAATCAAATCTGTATCAGGGGCTGATGGGAAGAAGGAGAGAGAGTTGTCGCCCCGGGCCCTTCTGTTATTGCAGTGACAGGGGCCACGTGCCCCACGCCTGACATTTCCCAGGTCCCGACATTAATCTAAACCAGAGCCCAAATTAACCTCCTCAGTGCCAGTGGAGCTGGGGGCTTGTCAGATTGCCCCCTCCTGCCTCATTGTCTCTATGGGGGTCTCCAAGCAGTGGCCATTGTAGCCCAGTTGGGGGGTTGGGGGCCCCATATTGTAATATTGAGGCAGGTGAGAGGCCGGAGGGAGTGTGAGCCCCTCCCAATGTTACTTTATTATAAGGAGGGGGGGGGGATGTCAGTGACTCAGCAGAACTGCCACTAATTGTACTAACGCTGGAAATACAAACACACAACCCCCCCCCCACACACACACACACAGATCTGTAATGTCTCCCCCCCCCCCGGTACAACTGGATAGGAATCCTGACACCCCACTTGGAGGAAACTGAGGGTTAATTGTGAGATTTGAGGGGGGCCCTCCTGCAGGATTGTCCTTTATGTCATTGTCAGGGAGCGGCAGATTGTAGAATTGGGGGGGGGGGCTTGTGTACACTCAGGGGGACCTCGAATGTCCTGGTTTAGACTGCAGGAGGCCCCCCATGAGCCCAATGATCAGACACATTCAGGGCAATGGGGAGAGTCGTATAATTCAGTCGCATGAGGCATCAGTGTATTTTATTTACTGATTAAAGGGGAAGTTTGCCTTCACATTAAGTGTTAACATGGAAGTTGTGCTGCAGGGACAGAACTTATTTACAGGTTGGGGGGAAACGTGTCCATGTGGCTCCTCTTCTGCTATGATTTGGGGCTATAAGATGCCATTACATGCAGCCCCCCCCAGTGATCCCTACATTGTACATTGTGACTGATGCACCAGCAAAGGGGGCCCTCCATCCCCTGCCCCTCCTGTCTGCAGCTCCAGGATACCCAGTCATTGCCGACAACTGCTCCTCTGAGGGCAAAATGCTAATGGCTTTGGGGCAAGTGTGGGGGGGGTACAACAGGTCCCTATTCATGTTCCTCGACCCCTGGTTGTTAAATGAGCCCAACTGCAGGGCCGCATACAGACCGCAGCTTTCTCTTCCACTGGGCCAGTCCTATTGGAGGTCCAACATTGCAGCAACTTGCGCTTAGTCAATTTGTACACAAGCCCCGGGGGGCATTAGGGGCTCTGGTTTGTTTCAGAGCAAATTAACTCCTCGTTTGTGGGTTTCGCAGCAGGGGCGGGACTTGTATAAAGTGCTGACAGTTTAAACACGGGGTGGATTTAACCTGTAAGTGGGGGGTGGGGGATATTCCCAGAGTTCCGAGTTCAACTCCGGGCAGGTCCCATTAGTGAATCCATTAGAATTGGAACTGGGAACAGAAAGGGACGGCGGGTGTTTCCTCTGGGTCCTAATTCTCTTATCTGATCTCTAGATACAACATCATATGGAGCTGGATATAATAAAGCCACAGCCTAGGGCACAACTACAACCCCCAACATCCCTGAGTCTCAATATGTGTCTAAATACAAATGTGCCTTATTTTCTGTCCCTCAATCAAACATTCCCCACTGGTTGTGCCCCACAAGTAACGCAGGAGCTGCAATGATGGTTGATCCCAATGTTATTAATAGGGAAAAAACATAAATATATAGGAAGGTCAGTGATCCCAATGTTATTAATAGGGAATAAAGATAAATATATAGGAAGGTCAGTGATCCCAATGTTATTAATAGGGAATAAAGATAAATATATAGGAAGGTCAGTGATCCCAATGTTATTAATAGGGAATAAAGATAAATATATAGGAAGGTCAGTATTTTTTCCCAGAAAAGGTGTCCCCCCTAGCTGCCAGTGACCTGCTACAGAGTAAACTCAGATTTCACAAAAAATACGAGAAAATGATAAAAATGAAGTAATGACACATTAGAGACGTTTCAGGGAGTCACCTGAGCCCCCCTTCAATCTCATTGGGAATATCAATACATGGCTGGTCTCTAAAAGAAATTAATTTAAAGGAGAACTAAAGCCAAACAAACAATTAGCCACAAGTTTTAGCCATTTAGTGAGATCTGTGCCAGGGAAGATGCCCCCAGTAGCCCCCCATCTTCTTTTATGCAGAATTCATCCTCTTTTTGGCATTTTGGTGCAGATAAGGGGCATTTGTTAGGGGGAGGCAGTAGTGAAGGGGGAGGGGCACTGATTTGCGCCTTGATCTCCATTGATCCCCCATTGGCACATTATCATTGTAACCTCCCCCTGATGTCACTACTTTATGTCATGTGAGTGGTTCCCCGCGTCACTTGTGGGGTTAATAGTGACAGAATTTATCTTCACAGGGGGAGACGTACAACTCCCTGATACCCTACATGGACCTCCCCTAGAGATTCATAACTCACATAGTGACTCCCAGTGCCCTGCGGGGAATTAGCCCATGGGATGGATGCTGACTGCACTGTTCCTATGCTGGATGCACATACACCCACTGCTCATGTACACTGGGGTTTATACTCAGTCAATCTTTTGTACAGCACCCCCACTAATACAGAACCCCCTTATCTTGTGAGGGGCCTATTCACAAATAAACTGTTCCCTGTGATGTCACAGTGGAAAGAGCAACTGTGATTGGATAAAGGGAGAGGGCGTGGGCATTCTGCGGGCACCATATCATGTGGGTGGGGGGTCAGGGTGCTGATGGCACCCATAAATATCAGTCTGTGCCAATAACACTGCACTTTACTCCCTGACTCACTATAGTTGTTGCTGGGGCAGATAATGGTACAAGGCTTCTCTGTATAATAACCAGCCGCAGGGAGGGTGACTGAGAGTTGCAGTTCAGTAATAACTAGAGGTGGGCGGTGCCAATGACACCAATGCTAATAATATCAAACAATATAATTACACAATATAATGACATATTAGACAGTTACATTACAGAAGCAGCAGACAAAAGACACAGGTTAATCAAGTTTTAAAAATTTCCCAATCTGATGCGGAAGAAAGTGAAAACCTAAATCCCCCTCCCCCCCACACACAAGGTGCAATTGGTGCAGTCCTTGCTGGATAATTATTGTACTAAGATAATTAATCAGTAGCCCTGTATTCTGTCCCTTACTAAAAAGGCACCCGTCCCTTCCTTGAAGCGATCTAATGTATCTGCCATCCACAACTTCCCAGCTCTCCCTATAACATGAATGTCAAACATAAATGTCAATCTGCCTCCGTCTCTATACATTTCTCTATCAAATCTTCCAGCAAGTGAAAGGTTAAAGATTAAAGGGCCAGTGACGGGCCAATACTTAAATCCCTGTGCTGAATGCGGGGCCACAAACCATGAATAGGCAGCCTGGGGCGATCCATTCCCAATCAGTAGGGGAGGCACGTTCCCCAGGAAAAGGCTTTGGGATCAAACGGGGAATCTGCCTCATTAACAGACAGGGAATAATCAGAGCAGCGAAGAGGAACATCAATCTCCAAATCCATGTGGGGCCCCGGGGACCGGTTCATAAGTAACAATGGAAACAGTTGAATAAATTTTCCCTGGAAGCTCAGTTACCAGTTCTGCCCCAATGGGATAAATAGGGCAGTGCAGCAAGCGAAGGGTTAATACATTCTTAGGGAATTGCTTTAGTCTATAAATGACTTGCCCTTAATTACAGTCAGGTATATACTGTATATTCCATTAGACGCATCATTAATTCGCCCTCCCACTACTGGCTGCAACCAGCTACTCCCCAGCCTACACCTGCCTGGAATTCTACCCCTTGCTGCCCGGGAGAACACATCTTTACATTAAAGGAGAAGTAAACCCAAGATCAGCACTTTCAGTGAGTTTTGGTTTAGTTTTCCTTTAACTTTTAGTGTGATGCCCATTGGGGAACAATCTGCTCCTGTTGTTTTGTTTTTATTGTGACGTGAGAATTAATACTATTCTTAAGCTGCTCTCTAGTCTAAGAGTTAAACTGCTGTCTGGTTGCTAAGCACACTTACCATAGCAACTAGGGGTCTATTTGAAAAGAAGGACTGATAGGTGAGTGAATGAACGGAAAGATCAACAACAAGAAAACTCAAATACTAATAAATCAGCCCCATTGTGACTTTCACATAAACCCCTAAAACTGAAAGTGCTGATCACATGTGTCGGATTATTATGATTGGGTGAAGTTTCACAGGCCACGCCCCCTGGGGTTCTTCCGCGGCCATTAATGTGCTCAGCTGAGCAATTGGTCCAAACTGGCCCATAGAGAAGAACATCATCAGACTTTCAGCCTATTCCCAGGGGTAATTATTTATTATCAGTGGAGACTGTGAGCTTCTCTGCAATTAGCCATTCAATTAATTAGTAATTCAATTAAAGAGATAAGGGCAAAAATGGAAAATTGGAAAATGTGGGTCTTTCTCTTCTACTTTAAAGGGATAGTATGCACCTGGGTTCAGCGTGAGTTAATATATATATATATATATATATATATATATATAAATACAAATTTAGAGATTGAGTTTAATTATTAGTTACAGTGACACTCCCTGCAGCATAATGAACTCCACCTTATCTGTAAAGCAGAGGGAAGGGCTCATAGCTACATGGCTCTTTGTGTCATTCCAGGAGAGGAAAGGGTTAAAAAGACAGAAAATAAGGAAACAACAGAATCCCCATTTATCAAATTCATCGTCCCAAACAAAGAGCTTCCATTAATGGCCCCGGGCCCCATCTGCTCCTGTGAGTGGTGTTCTGGGTGGTTAAATATACAGACCCAGGGCCGTGTGTACATAAGGACGGACACAAGTTGTTGCTGAGCTAATGGAACTTGGAATTTCCTTATGTTGGACGCACTGTACACGTTTCTATATTCCAGGCGGTGCAGTTAGGGACAAGGGAACAGGTGAGACCTACCTGCCTGAGGCACCGCCCACTCTACTTACTGGCACCGTCCACTTTGATTCAGGTATTGTCTTAAAGGGCAACAGAAACTTATGTATTTTTGTGTATTTTATGTATATTATTATTATTATTATTATTTGTGTTTCATTTTAGCTGACGTCCTAGTCCCACCCACTGTTTGAGTCACAGACTCCATGCCCCTCCCCCGTCAGTCTGGCCAGTACTTGAGTTACAGGTCTAATAACCTGGCCTGGCAAATAAAGCACTCGGGGTAGTAACCCATAGCAACCAATCAGCAGCTAACATTTACTGATCACCTGTTTAAAAGCAAATATCTCTTTGGTTACTATGGGTTACTGCTCCTGGGCAAAACTATCCTGTAAGGGAACACTTGGTAAAAACAAAGACCAATTGCAAAGTTGCTTTGATTTGGTTAAAAGGGAATTTAAACAGGAAATTTCTCTCCATAATGTCATGATTTTTAGTTGTTTTACAGTGAGAGGTGAATGTTGGAGGGCCCCGGGCCCCTGAGGGTAGTGAGTGTGAGTGTGAGTGGAAGTGTGAGTGTGGAGTCTCGCTCTACCCAACACAGGAGAATCTTGTTACTGTTACAAGGGCTTCTGTGTCAACGACAGGCAGATGTGTGTGATTTATGGCTAATTACTATCATCATTAGTTGTGAGTCAGTATAAACGACATCCCGCTATTTATTATTGTTTCCTTGAAAAGGCATGAAAGTATAATGACTTAATGATCAGTAGAGGCGGAGACTTAGATCACACTGGGGACACTAATTACTCTCGTTACTGCAGTTATTTGGAATGGTTTATTCTATTTACGAATTAGGGGGGTGTTTTTGGGAAAAGTAACCCACCCCTCTGGCGTCAGGGGCAATAGTGTGGCTAATTTTGCATTTATCTCTTCTTCTGCTCTGTGATGTCGCACTGGAGATGTTGTGATGTCAGAGGCAATGGCCCAATCACAGCGCTGATCTCAATCCAGGGGCGTGGCTTAAAATCCACCCTAAGCAAAACTGCCATCTACTTACCCTATAAGCCGATATTGGCTCAGTATGAAGGTGCAGGGAGTAGATTGTTATACAAGAAACATCAATTATTAATTCACCAGCACGAGAGCTTGAATAAACCAACATATTCCATAGTTTTAGGGTGAGAAAAAGGGCATAGAGGGGCCCCTTGGACAGACTACACATTGATCAACCACATTGAGTAACAATTGGTTAATATTCTTAGTGCACCTACAAGGACTTCCAACTGGGGCCCAGAAACTGGCAGCTGGGGATGCTGGGAGTTGTAGTCCCACGATATACAATTGCAACATCCCTTTAAATAACACGTACTGGGCAACAAACTGATAAAAGAAACTACTGAGAGTCCCCCGATTGTCATCACAATAATAATCAGCCTTTCAGCCGAGGGCCGGGGTCAGGCTGGCGCTGGGGTGTTAGAGAAAGAGGTGTTAGTGACTGACATGGGGAAAAACAGGCTCCGCCCTCCAGCCACTTATATACGGCTCCAGTCAAATGACAAGGAAAAGCTGTTAAAGGGGAAGTTCACCTTTAAGTTAATGTTTAGTATGTTATAGAATGGCCAATGCTAAGCAACTTTTAAATTGGTCTTTCTTATTTTCTTTCTTCAGGCCTAAACTAAAGGTCAAAATAGGCCCTGCCATTCCAAGTACACAGAGTCCCAAACATCCCCCTACCAGCCCACTATCTGGTGACTTTCTATAGAACCATACAGCTGCCCCTCTCGCATTTGCCAGAACCCACAGATTGCCAGTCCGGGCCTGGCTTTCTTCTTCTGACTCTTTCCAGCTTTCAAATGGGGGTCACTGACCCCATCTAAAAAACAAATGCTCTGTAAGGCTACACATGTATTGTTATTGTTACTTTTTATTCCTCATCTTTCTATTCAGGCCTCTCCTATTCATATTCCAGTCTCTTATTCAAATCAGTGCATGGTTGCTAGGGGGATTTGGACCCTAGCAACCAGACTGTTGAAATTGCAAACTTGAGAGTTGCTGAATAAAAAGCTTAATAAGTCAAAAACCAATGAAAACAAAAATGAAAACCAATTACAAATGATCTCAGAATATCGCTCTCTCTCTACATCATACTAACAGTTAATTTAAAGGTGAACAACCCCCTTTTAAGGGAAACTCTGCCCAAAATCCCCTACCCAACCCAGCAGGGACACATTAGCGAAAGAAATGAGTCTTTTAAAGCTGCTTTTTCCTCTTAAACATTCAAATAAAATGAGAATAATTGCAGCAGCGTTTGGGCACATTCACTTTTAATTTGGTCTAAGGTTTTATTTACCCTTTAACAATGATGGATCAGGGGACACTGTCACCTCTAGGGATGAGGGAAAAGGATGAGTATAATATAATTATATTATTACTCACTGGTACTGGTACCAATAACTAGATTTTAAAGGGGAAGTGTTACTGCCTGCTCTAATTTTAACACTTTCTTGGCCAGTTTTTTATAATATTGCCTATACACAGCACCGGCCAATACAAGTGCTGCACTATCAGTTCTGACTGCTACACATTTCCTCTGAAAGAGACAATGAGGGGACAGTGGGACATTTATTCGCTCAGTTGTTTGCCCTTTGGTTTAGTAACCCTAAACTTTGCTGCTTGTTCTGACTCCAGCCCCCGAGCAGCAGATGCACAAGGTATTTAGTAGGGATGTGGCGATTGGCTCAATCTATGACTTTGTCATTTTACACTTTCCAACAATTTCTTGTGCAGCTGGAGCTGGTGCCCGGGGGCTGGAGTCACAACAAGTAACAGATCTTTTATTTCAATTATCTTGTCTTAGAGAAATACATTCCTGGTCTGTATCACCCACTTCTATGGGCAAGAGACTAATCCTTCCCTTTAACAATCTCCAAATGTGGCACTGCCCACTGGCTGCCAGGCAACCTTGGAACATATGTTCCCTACAATTCTGTACTGGCTCCTTCTTCTGTCCTGTCCTGCTTTATGGCAGCTGAGATTCTAGCTATCTGTATAACAGAACATTCTGTCCCAGTGGCTGCACAGATCCTATCTGATCCCCATTGTAAGCAGCAGTCCTGTCCTGCTTTATGGCAGCTGAGATTCTAGCTATCTGTATAACAGAACATTCTGTCCCAGTGGCTGCACAGATCCTATCTGATCCCCATTGTAAGCAGCAGTCCTGTCCTGCTTTATGGCAACAGATATAAGTTTATTTGTGATGTATTTATGTACGAACTTTCTCCTCATATTCAGTATTTTTCATGTTTGTAAAGAAGATGAATTATCTGCAGGGTTATAGGAATGGCAGTTGCTATAATGTGAATATTTGTAGAGTAAACTTCATAGAGCAGCTGGGGGTTATGGGGAACAGATGTTGCAATAAAATCAGGTTGATGGGCACAACAGTCGTATAGAGCAGTGCCGGTGCCAGGCTGGTTATTACACATATAAACCCTGCAGCCAAAATCCATTTTCTCGAACTCACTGCCGGAAATGAAGCTGCTGGGCAGATGCGGGTTTTCAGCCTGAGCTCAGTTAGAGAGGGGAAGGCAACTAACACACAGTAGCCAGTTGCCCTTCACACTTGCCCCTACACCTCCAGCCCCTGTACTGAGCACAATTCAGCAGGAACTGTCAGCACAGATTCCTATGGACTGGACAGAATGGACGAAGGAATATCTGAGGGTACAGTTGCCCTTTAAGAATATTTCAGCCTCTTTCTGGAGAGTAATGGGAAATTGCTCATTATGTGATTAATTCGAGTTTGGAGACTCTCGTTACAGCTGCTGAGTGACAGACATTTGTCATGGGCAGAAGCTACAGACTGTGCTGCAATTAATTGCTCGTTGGCAGATTTCCCCTTTAAGGGTCAAACACAATTTTATTTTCCTGCAGCGAGAGGAAGTTTCATTATATGTGAGAGCCCCATGCCCAGTGCAATCAGGCCCAGGAATCAGATATGTAACGATTTTATAACTCATTTATACATTAACCTTTAACTAAACCTTCTTGTGTCTGGCAGCTCTTAACCCTCCCAGTGCCAGAGAGAAACACATGCCTGTCCATTACCCACACCCATCATGAGAGTCATGTGGTCTGGGCAGAAGGAGGCGTGGCTACAACTTTGGCAAGTATAAGCCCATAATGTGGCTTTGCCTGGGGCTCGATACATTGATGATATTTCTCATGGACTGTTGCTCCTCTTTCCCCACTGGAGTAGTGAGACCCATTAAAGCAGAGGAATGAGCAGCAGGAAAAGAGAGTAACGAGCAGCAGGAAAAGAGAGTAACGAGCAGCAGGAAAAGAAAGTAACGAGCAGCAGGAAAAGAAAGTAACGAGCTGCAGGAAAAGAAAGTAATGAGCAGCAGGAAAAGAGTAATGAGCAGCAGGAAAAGAGAGTAACGAGCAGCAGGAAAAGAGAGTAACGAGCAGCAGGAAAAGAAAGTAACGAGCAGCAGGAAAAGAAAGTAACGAGCAGCAGGAAAAGAAAGTAACGAGCTGCAGGAAAAGAAAGTAATGAGCAGCAGGAAAAGAGTAATGAGCAGCAGGAAAAGAGAGTAACGAGCAGCAGGAAAAGAGAGTAACGAGCAGCAGGAAAAGAAAGTAACGAGCAGCAGGAAAAGAAAGTAACGAGCAGCAGGAAAAGAAAGTAACGAGCTGCAGGAAAAGAAAGTAATGAGCAGCAGGAAAAGAGTAATGAGCAGCAGGAAAAGAAAGTAACGAGCAGCAGGAAAAGAGTAATGAGCAGCAGGAAAAGAAAGTAATGAGCAGCAGGAAAAAAAGTAACGAGCAGCAGGAAAAGAAAGTAACGAGCAGCAGGAAAAGAGTAATGAGCAGCAGGAAAAGAGTAATGAGCAGCAGGAAAAGAAAGTAATGAGCAGCAGGAAAAGAGAGTAACGAGCAGCAGGAAAAGAAAGTAACGAGCAGCAGGAAAAGAGTAATGAGCAGCAGGAAAAGAGTAATGAGCAGCAGGAAAAGAGTAATGAGCAGCAGGAAAAGAGTAATGAGCAGCAGGAAAAGAAAGTAACGAGCAGCAGGAAAAGAGTAATGAGCAGCAGGAAAAGAAAGTAACGAGCAGCAGGAAAAGAAAGTAACGAGCAGCAGGAAAAGAGTAACGAGCAGCAGGAAAAGAAAGTAACGAGCAGCAGGAAAAGAAAGCAACGAGCAGCAGGAAAAGAGAGTAACGAGCAGCAGGAAAAGAAAGTAACGAGCAGCAGGAAAAGAGAGTAACGAGCAGCAGGAAAAGAAAGTAACGAGCAGCAGGAAAAGAGTAATGAGCAGCAGGAAAAGAGTAATGAGCAGCAGGAAAAGAGTAATGAGCAGCAGGAAAAGAAAGTAACGAGCAGCAGGAAAAGAGTAATGAGCAGCAGGAAAAGAAAGTAACGAGCAGCAGGAAAAGAAAGTAACGAGCAGCAGGAAAACAGTAATGAGCAGCAGGAAAAGAGAGTAACGAGCAGCAGGAAAAGAAAGTAACGAGCAGCAGGAAAAGAGTAATGAGCAGCAGGAAAAGAGTAATGAGCAGCAGGAAAAGAGTAATGAGCAGCAGGAAAAAAAGTAACGAGCAGCAGGAAAAGAAAGTAATGAGCAGCAGGAAAAGAGTAATGAGCAGCAGGAAAAGAAAGTAATGAGCAGCAGGAAAAGAGTAATGAGCAGCAGGAAAAGAAAGTAATGAGCAGCAGGAAAAAAGTAACGAGCAGCAGGAAAAGAAAGTAATGAGCAGCAGGAAAAGAGTAATGAGCAGCAGGAAAAGAAAGTAATGAGCAGCAGGAAAAAAAGTAACGAGCAGCAGGAAAAGAAAGTAACGAGCAGCAGGAAAAGAGAGTAACGAGCAGCAGGAAAAGAGTAATGAGCAGCAGGAAAAGAGTAATGAGCAGCAGGAAAAGAAAGTAACGAGCAGCAGGAAAAGAGTAATGAGCAGCAGGAAAAGAGTAATGAGCAGCAGGAAAAGAGTAATGAGCAGCAGGAAAAGAAAGTAATGAGCAGCAGGAAAAGAGAGTAACGAGCAGCAGGAAAAGAAAGTAACGAGCAGCAGGAAAAGAGTAATGAGCAGCAGGAAAAGAGTAATGAGCAGCAGGAAAAGAGTAATGAGCAGCAGGAAAAGAAAGTAACGAGCAGCAGGAAAAGAGTAATGAGCAGCAGGAAAAGAAAGTAACGAGCAGCAGGAAAAGAAAGTAACGAGCAGCAGGAAAAGAGTAATGAGCAGCAGGAAAAGAGAGTAACGAGCAGCAGGAAAAGAAAGTAACGAGCAGCAGGAAAAGAGAGTAACGAGCAGCAGGAAAAGAAAGTAACGAGCAGCAGGAAAAGAAAGTAACGAGCAGCAGGAAAAGAAAGTAACGAGCTGCAGGAAAAGAAAGTAATGAGCAGCAGGAAAAGAGTAATGAGCAGCAGGAAAAGAGTAATGAGCAGCAGGAAAAGAAAGTAATGAGCAGCAGGAAAAAAAAGTAACGAGCAGCAGGAAAAGAAAGTAACGAGCAGCAGGAAAAGAAAGTAACGAGCTGCAGGAAAAGAAAGTAATGAGCAGCAGGAAAAGAGAGTAACGAGCATCAGGAAAAGAGAGTAACGAGCAGCAGGAAAAGAGTAATGAGCAGCAGGAATAGAAAGTAACGAGCAGCAGGAAAAGAGTAATGAGCAGCAGGAAAAGAAAGTAATGAGCAGCAGGAAAAAAAGTAACGAGCAGCAGGAAAAGAAAGTAATGAGCAGCAGGAAAAGAAAGTAACGAGCAGCAGGAAAAGAAAGTAACGAGCAGCAGGAAAAGAAAGTAACGAGCTGCAGGAAAAGAAAGTAATGAGCAGCAGGAAAAGAGTAATGAGCAGCAGGAAAAGAAAGTAACGAGCAGCAGGAAAAGAGTAATGAGCAGCAGGAAAAGAAAGTAATGAGCAGCAGGAAAAAAAGTAACGAGCAGCAGGAAAAGAAAGTAACGAGCAGCAGGAAAAGAGTAATGAGCAGCAGGAAAAGAGTAATCAGCAGCAGGAAAAGAAAGTAATGAGCAGCAGGAAAAGAGAGTAACGAGCAGCAGGAAAAGAAAGTAACGAGCAGCAGGAAAAGAGTAATGAGCAGCAGGAAAAGAGTAATGAGCAGCAGGAAAAGAGTAATGAGCAGCAGGAAAAGAGTAATGAGCAGCAGGAAAAGAAAGTAACGAGCAGCAGGAAAAGAGTAATGAGCAGCAGGAAAAGAAAGTAACGAGCAGCAGGAAAAGAAAGTAACGAGCAGCAGGAAAAGAGTAATGAGCAGCAGGAAAAGAGAGTAACGAGCAGCAGGAAAAGAAAGTAACGAGCAGCAGGAAAAGAAAGTAACGAGCAGCAGGAAAAGAGAGTAACGAGCAGCAGGAAAAGAAAGTAACGAGCAGCAGGAAAAGAGAGTAACGAGCAGCAGGAAAAGAAAGTAACGAGCAGCAGGAAAAGAGTAATGAGCAGCAGGAAAAGAGTAATGAGCAGCAGGAAAAGAGTAATGAGCAGCAGGAAAAGAAAGTAACGAGCAGCAGGAAAAGAGTAATGAGCAGCAGGAAAAGAAAGTAACGAGCAGCAGGAAAAGAAAGTAACGAGCAGCAGGAAAACAGTAATGAGCAGCAGGAAAAGAGAGTAACGAGCAGCAGGAAAAGAAAGTAACGAGCAGCAGGAAAAGAGTAATGAGCAGCAGGAAAAGAGTAATGAGCAGCAGGAAAAGAGTAATGAGCAGCAGGAAAAAAAGTAACGAGCAGCAGGAAAAGAAAGTAATGAGCAGCAGGAAAAGAGTAATGAGCAGCAGGAAAAGAAAGTAATGAGCAGCAGGAAAAGAGTAATGAGCAGCAGGAAAAGAAAGTAATGAGCAGCAGGAAAAAAAGTAACGAGCAGCAGGAAAAGAAAGTAATGAGCAGCAGGAAAAGAGTAATGAGCAGCAGGAAAAGAAAGTAATGAGCAGCAGGAAAAAAAGTAACGAGCAGCAGGAAAAGAAAGTAACGAGCAGCAGGAAAAGAGAGTAACGAGCAGCAGGAAAAGAGTAATGAGCAGCAGGAAAAGAGTAATGAGCAGCAGGAAAAGAAAGTAACGAGCAGCAGGAAAAGAGTAATGAGCAGCAGGAAAAGAGTAATGAGCAGCAGGAAAAGAGTAATGAGCAGCAGGAAAAGAAAGTAATGAGCAGCAGGAAAAGAGAGTAACGAGCAGCAGGAAAAGAAAGTAATGAGCAGCAGGAAAAGAAAGTAACGAGCAGCAGGAAAAGAGTAATGAGCAGCAGGAAAAGAGTAATGAGCAGCAGGAAAGGAGTAATGAGCAGCAGGAAAAGAAAGTAATGAGCAGCAGGAAAAGAGAGTAACGAGCAGCAGGAAAAGAAAGTAACGAGCAGCAGGAAAAGAGTAATGAGCAGCAGGAAAAGAGTAATGAGCAGCAGGAAAAGAGTAATGAGCAGCAGGAAAAGAAAGTAACGAGCAGCAGGAAAAGAGTAATGAGCAGCAGGAAAAGAAAGTAACGAGCAGCAGGAAAAGAAAGTAACGAGCAGCAGGAAAAGAGTAATGAGCAGCAGGAAAAGAGAGTAACGAGCAGCAGGAAAAGAAAGTAACGAGCAGCAGGAAAAGAGTAATGAGCAGCAGGAAAAGAGTAATGAGCAGCAGGAAAAGAAAGTAACGAGCAGCAGGAAAAAAAAGTAACGAGCAGCAGGAAAAGAAAGTAACGAGCAGCAGGAAAAGAAAGTAACGAGCTGCAGGAAAAGAAAGTAATGAGCAGCAGGAAAAGAGAGTAACGAGCATCAGGAAAAGAGAGTAACGAGCAGCAGGAAAAGAGTAATGAGCAGCAGGAATAGAAAGTAACGAGCAGCAGGAAAAGAGTAATGAGCAGCAGGAAAAGAAAGTAATGAGCAGCAGGAAAAAAAGTAACGAGCAGCAGGAAAAGAAAGTAATGAGCAGCAGGAAAAGAGAGTAACGAGCAGCAGGAAAAGAAAGTAACGAGCAGCAGGAAAAGAAAGTAATGAGCAGCAGGAAAAGAGTAATGAGCAGCAGGAAAAGAGTAATGAGCAGCAGGAAAAGAGTAATGAGCAGCAGGAAAAGAAAGTAACGAGCAGCAGGAAAAGAAAGTAACGAGCAGCAGGAAAAGAGTAATGAGCAGCAGGAAAAGAGTAATGAGCAGCAGGAAAAGAGTAATGAGCAGCAGGAAAAGAAAGTAACGAGCAGCAGGAAAAGAGTAATGAGCAGCAGGAAAAGAAAGTAACGAGCAGCAGGAAAAGAGTAATGAGCAGCAGGAAAAGAAAGTAACGAGCAGCAGGAAAAGAAAGTAACGAGCAGCAGGAAAAGAGTAATGAGCAGCAGGAAAAGAGAGTAACGAGCAGCAGGAAAAGAAAGTAACGAGCAGCAGGAAAAGAAAGTAATGAGCAGCAGGAAAAGAAAGTAACGAGCAGCAGGAAAAGAAAGTAACGAGCAGCAGGAAAAGAGAGTAACGAGCAGCAGGAAAAGAAAATAACGAGCAGCAGGAAAAGAGTAATGAGCAGCAGGAAAAGAGTAATGAGCAGCAGGAAAAGAAAGTAACGAGCAGCAGGAAAAGAGTAATGAGCAGCAGGAAAAGAAAGTAACGAGCAGCAGGAAAAGAGAGTAACGAGCAGCAGGAAAAGAAAGTAACGAGCAGCAGGAAAAGAGAGTAACGAGCAGCAGGAAAAGAAAGTAACGAGCATCAGGAAGCAATAAGTAATTAAATTGGATGGAAACATTCCCCATTATCAGACACTGCGATTGTTCTGAGCTGCTGTGAATGGGCAGATTTCTTACAATCAGATACAATTCCATTTTGTTGCAATACTGGGCCCTTTTTATATTTTACTGGAGTCCACTGTACATTGCTGTCTATAAACCCACTGTTCATTCATTGGGTTCTGTGTTGTTTCCTTGGGCTCTTCACCCTCAGTGGGAACAATACGATCCATTCCAAACTGCCGGAAGTTTCCATTTAACGCTGAAGCTCGTTCATCTGCAAAACCCAAGCCCATTTGCCTCCTGGGAGCTCTGAGTCTGTTGCTCTTTGCCTTCAACAAGGAACTACACATTAACTCTTTGGTTGCTCTCTAGAAACCGAGGCACAGGGGCTTTTCCATTATTTTCATATATTGTAGGTTTCTAATGAGATATCGGCCCAGGGGGGTCTCAGTATAAAGATGGATCTGGGTGAGAAGGTTCACAGTTAAGAGTAACAGAGGGGGAGGGGTAGCAGGGGGCAATAAGCAATAGGGAAGGGCATCAGGAGGAATATATTGACTACAGGACTGCAGAACAGTATGGACCCCTATACCATAATGTATGTAGGGCTATAGACATTGTTACACACAATTAAATGCATTGAGTTGGGTTGTGGTTATAACACTGCCGATGAGGAACAAGACTTCTTCTCTTTGTTTATATGGAGTAGCCACTGATTTCTGACAATGGCTGCAGTTGGTCAGTTTAAATCGAAATATAATAAACAGGGACTGAGCTTGGGAATGAGGGACCTCTCTCTCCATGATGATGACCCGTATTCATCAGAACATAAATCTGACTTTCCATAAGGTCCAGCTGAGGTTTAGCAGTAGAGCAGTTGTTGAAGGGGTTTGTACTCAGGCAGGTCAAGCAGTGGCCACAGACAGACCTGATTGATACTATGGATGGACATTGGGCAGAGGTTCCAGAAATGATTCCCTCGGACAGGCCAACCAATGGGAGCAAGAGGTTTGGTTGATACTATGGATGGACATTGGGCAGAGGAGCCTGACAAGAATATCAGCTCTTGGGCTCAGCAAGGTTTCATTGATGCCACCAATGGGCATTGGACAAAAGGTGCCAGTGGACAGTGACCTGTATGAGACTATATAATGCAGCCCCAGCCACCTGATGTCCTTGTTACCCCCCGTCTCACTATTCCTGTGGTTCCATTTTATCTTCAGTGACCAAATGTTCCTCTGTAGCAGAAGAAAGAAGTGGAGGGAGGGGAGGGATGTCTCTACATGAGAGAGAGGGGAACATTGATTGAACCATTTGAGATGAGAGGTGCAGAGGGTCAAGGAGAATTGGCCGGTAGGATTGAGCCTCTCGTTTAGTGAATAGAAGGTCCTTTGACTCTTTCCTGACTGTGTCTCCCTGGGGTTGGCAGGTGATAAATACAATTAAAGGGACTCATTAAAGGACAAGGAAAGTCTAAAATAGAATAAGGCTAGAAATGCTGTATTTTGTATACTAAATATAAACATGAACTTACTGCAGCACAAGCCTAATCAAACAAAAGATTTATGCTTTCAAAGTTGGATGCAGGGGGTCACCATCTTGTAACTTTGTTAAACATCTTTGCAAGACTAAGACTGTGCACATGCTCAGTGTGGTCTGGGCTGCTTAGGGGATCGTCATAAACAAAGCTGCTTGAGTTCCTGCTGTACATAAGTATGATTGTTTCCCTGCTCAGCAGTTAGGGACCGTCTGACAATTCCTATCCACAGCAGTAAATGAAGGAAGAGTTTCACTGCATACAGTCAGGTTTCTTATAAAAACTGTACACATTTTTTAATTAAAATATTTTGGAGATAGGTTTCTTTTTCATTAAAGAAAGTAAAAATGGGATTTTATTTTTTGCCTTTCCTTGTCCTTTAATGGAAATCCTGAACTTGAGCTCCTTAACAAATGTGACTGCTCAGCTGCTGGTTTCTCTCACCATGTCTCTCTCCTTCTCTCTCCCTGACTCTCTCCCTGTCTCTAACATTCTCTCTCAGTCTCTCTCCCTCATCTCTCTCCTTCTCTCTCCCTGTCTCTCTCCTTCTGTCTCTCTCCTTCTCTTTCCCTGTCTCTCTCCTTCTGTCTCTCTCCTTCTCACTCCCTGACTCCTTCACTTTCCCTGACTCTCTCCCTGTCTCTAACCTTCTCTCTCAGTCTCTCTCCCTCATCTCTCTCCTCTCTCCCTGACTCTCTCCTTCACTTTCCCTGACTCTCTACCTATCTCTATCCTTCTCTCTCAGTTTCTCTCCCACACTCTCTCCCTGTCTCTCTCCCTGACTCCTTCTCTCTCCCTGTCTCTCTCCTTCTGTCTCATTGTCTCTGTCCTTCTTTCTCCCTGACTCTCTCCTTTACTTTCCCTGACTCTGTCCCTGTCTCTATCTTTCTGTCTCAGTCTCTCTCTCTGTTACTCTCTCTCTCATTATCTCACTGGCTCTCTCTTTCTCTCCCTTGTTCTCTCCCTCACTTTCTCCCTGTCTCTCTCCTTCTCTCTCCTTCTCTCTCAGTCTCTCCCTGACTATTTATTTCCCTGACTCTCTCCCTGACTGTCTCCTCTCTCTGACTCTCTCCTTCTCTCTCAGTCTCTCTCCCAGCCCTGGACTAGAAATCTGTGGGTTGTGGCAAATGCAAGTTTCCATAGACAGTCACTATTTACTGTTTTGGGCTGGTAGAGACTGTTTGGGCCTCTGTGTGTATGTGAAATGCCAGGGACTAATTTGATTCCCAGTTCAGACCTGCTCTCCCTGACTCTCTCCTCTCACTCTCTCCTCTCACTCTCTCCTCTCACTCTCTCCTTCTCTCCCTGACTCTCTCCTCTCACTCTCTCCTTCTCACTCTCTCCTTCTCTCCCTGACTCTCTATTGGGCAATGATGAAATGAAGCCAAACCTGTTAAAAAACATCTCATTAATGTGACAGAAAGCTGCCAATCAAAGTCAGTGTATAGTGAAGTGAAATACAAAGTACACGGCGCCTGTCATTATACAGAATTTTATATATTTGTGGGTTACAATTCTAAGTACAAATGTATCGAAGCTCTCGCGTTTCTCTGCAGGATTATTAATCAGAGGCTTCTGTTTCAAGAGGAAATAAAAGCAGTTTTTCAGGTTGTTCTGTTGGCAGAAATGGAGCAGATTGAGAGTCAGAATGGAGCCCACAGAGAGCAGGGGCCACACTATATAATATATAAATAATATCATATACTTTCTGTGTCACAGGGAAGTGATAAAGTAACATAATGTCGTCCTATATTGGAGACATGGGGATATAATAATGATAATAATCTCAGCACTCGGGTGGCACAGGGTGTAACAGGCAGTTGTATCTGCGGCTCAGTTGCACCTTTATTATTAGACAGTGAGACAGAGAAGTGACAACGATATAATTGCTGCTGTGTGACTTGTACAGAGACAATACATTGGGGGGAAACAAGTCCAAACTACAGTTACAACAATCCTTAATTCAACCTGAATATGGGACCCTCGCCTTACAGTTGGTTTCTATGGGACTTTATAAAACTGATCCCTGACCTCCAATTAGAAAAGCCCTGTTGTTATAGGACATATGAGTGAGCTGAATACACTACTTCCTGCTTGTGAGCTGAACCCCAGCCCCTGCTACGGTTGCTACAAGAAACTGCACTAACTGTTTTCAGTCCAAGCCCCCCCAAGGCAACAGATATAAACACTGGTCATTCTGGCCCTATTTAGCCACACACTGGGGCCTATGGAGACGTAAGGGGAACGTCCTCATCTGATGGAATTTTCAAACCTGCTCAATTATTTGGACAATATTTTACCAGATTGAAGTCAGGAAGGTGCATTGTTGGGCCCCACACACTTATAGACAAGCAACTGACCAACCAGCAGCTGTAACCCGCTATGTATGGCCACATTAACTGTCATTTTTGCCCAATTTTTCCACCATTATAACGTGACTGTGTATATCACAGACTAACCCATAAGAGCATTGGCACAGATTGATAGATAAATAGATGATGATAGATAGATAGATAGATAGATAGATAGATAGATAGATAGATAAATATATGATAGATAGATAGATAATAGATAGATATGTAGATAGATGATAGATAGATAGATTGATAGATGATAGATAGATAGAGAGATAGATAGATAATAGATAGATAGATAATAGATAGTTAGATAAATAGATAGATAGATAGATAGATAGATAATAGATATGTAATAATAGATAGATAGATAGATAGATAGATAATACATATGTAATAATAGATAGATAGATAGATAGATAGATAGATAGATAGATAGATAATAGATAGATAGATAGATAGATAGATAGATAGATAGATAGATAGATTGATAGATGATAGATAGATAGAGAGATAGATAGATAGATAGATAATAGATATGTAATAATAGATAGATAATACATATGTAATAATAGATAGATAGATAGATAGATAGATAGATAGATAGATAGATAGATGATAGATAGATAATATATATGTAATAATAGATAGATAGATAGATAGACAGACAGACAGACAGACAGACAGACGGATAGATAGATAGATAGATAGATAGATAGATAGATAGATAATAGATAGATAGATAGATAGATAGATAGATAATAGATAGATAGATAGATAATAGATAGATAGATAGATAGATAGATAGATGATAGATAGATAGATAATAGATAGTTAGATAAATAGATAGATAGATAGATAGATATGTAATAATAGATAGATAATACATATGTAATAATAGATAGATAGATAATAGATAGATAGATAATAGATATGTAATAATAGATAGATAATACATATGTAATAATAGATAGATAGATAATAGATAGATAGATAATAGATATGTAATAATAGATAGATGGATAGATAGATGGATAGATAATAGATAGATACGGTAGATAGATAATATATGACAGATAGATAAATAGTTAGATGATAGATAGGTAATAGAGAGACAGGTAATATATGACAGATAGACAGACAGATAGAGTGGCTTGTAGCAGAGCTGCTGAGAGCTGTAGTTTAATAACAACTAAAAGGGGCACAGGCTATTTAACTCTGATCATGATTGTGCAGCATGCAATTTAGTGTAAATTCCACCTTTTCCCCTAATCTGATAATTATTCATGAAATTAAACTAATTCTTAATGTCCTTCTACCCGCTGAGACTTTTGGGGAGCTGCCACACTGATCTCCTCTGGGGGTGACTGACGGGTTCAATTTCAGTTGAAGGATCAGAGAGAGGAAGAACATTGCGACTGGTCTGATGATTCCTGGGAACAATTCTCAGTAACGACTTGTTTTATTAGATTAATTAATGAAATATTCTGCTGCTTCCTCAGTCTCCCCAGGCTGAGAGCTGCTATTGGCCGAGTAAATTCCAGTCCCACAGAAACCTCTTCCCTCTCTCTGAAACAGGAAGCGGCTGGTGTTTAGCAAATTGACTCCTGGTTACTATTGTTTCTCCCACAGCAGCAGCATGATATTATACACCTGCAATAGAAATGGATTAGGGTTATTGCACCCTAAAGCTGCTCTGCTGTTGTGCATGGTAATTGGGAAACCCACCTGCCCAGTCCCACCCTGATCTGTCCAAACCCCCTTTAGTACAAGGACTGGCACCTCAGATCAGATTAGGCACCTGATGGGACCCCCTTCCTGGAGGCGGCTCTGGGTATAGTGGGGTACATGCACAGGATTTATAAGGTTTCTCTGATGAGTAGCAGTATGGCAGCTCCCGCGCATGTGACCAATCATATCTGCTATAATATTAACATTTGCAATCAGCATCCAATCAGTTTCCTTCTTTGTGTTTTGTGGATTTTGAGTGATTTTCTCTTCTTTCTGCAGTTTGGGATTTGGAGGGGCCACTGGGCAGAGGGAAGGTGGGTGCAAAGGGGGAAGAGAAAGGCATTTTCACAGTACAAATCTGGAATCATGATCAGTCTTCTCGGTTGCCATGGTCACTTACCCTAGCAACCCTCTGGTATTACTGGTTAATGTTTGAAGAGAGAGAGAATCAATTGCAGCATGAGGCAATACAGCAATCAGAGTCCGGAATTATCCTCGGATTTCCTACTGTTTTGTTCCAAATTCCTGACTCTTGATTTCTTCATTTATCTTCTCCTTCCAGAGCCACACAATTCCCAACATGGATAATCATCACTCCGGAGCCTTCGTCAGTCACATAATGACTCCGCGGGGGCCGGACATTATCCGGGGATTTATCTCACACAATAAGAGACTGAAATTTCATTTAAATATACAATTAATTTAGGGAAAGAACAGGACATTGGGGGAGGTGGGGGGCTTATTGTCATGAACTAAACGGATCCCTTAGCTTTTCCTTTATTCAAACTCAACGATTGCTCATGAGTCGCATCACTGTAGCCTGACGTCTCTCTATCAGACATTTCTTTTACTATAATTCATATGGACTGAGGAGAGATTAGGGGACCAATTTCAGTGGTGTGAGTAGGTAAAGGGTGAGTAAGGAGCAAGTATCACTAGTGTGAGTGTGAGTAGGTAAGGGGTGAGTAGAGGTCCAGGCTCAATCGTGTGAGTAGGTAAGAGATGAGTAGGAAGCCAGTCTTTGTGAGTGTAAGTAGATACGGGGCGAGTAAGTAGTCTGTCTGTGTCAGTGTGAGTAGATAAGGGTTGAGTAGAGTGTGAGTAGGTAGCCATTCTCAGTAGTGTGAGTATGTAGCCAGTAAGTCTCAGTAGTGTGAGTATGTAGCTATTCTCAGTAGTGGGAGTAGGGAGTAGCCAGCAAATCTGTCGTTAGAAGCAGCGCACTCCTGGGCCTTTTTCACAAATCACTCATCTCCAGACCATAAGTAAAATAAATAAACTTATTTAAACAAACGATTAATTATATCAGCATCTGAGGTCTGATGTGTTTCATGTTTGAACACTTCCTCCTTCCTCAGAGTAGGTAACCAGTCAGTGTCAGTAGTGTGAGTGTGAGTAGCCAGTCAGTGTCAGTAGTGTGAGTGTGAGTAGTCAGTCAGTGTCAGTAGTGTGAGTGTGAGTAGTCAGTCAGTGTCAGTAGTATGAGTGTGAGTAGCCAGTCAGTCAGTATTGTGAGTGTGAGTCAGTGTCATTAGTGTGAGTGTGAGTAGTCAGTCAGTGTCACTAGTGTGAGTGTGAGTGTGAGTCAGTGTCAGTAGTGTAGGAAGTGCATGAATGTGAGTGAGTGAGTGTTGTCTGTATCAGATCATTATGAGAGAGGGATGAAGGTGAAAGTGGAAATCAGAAGGTGTCGGTGGGAGAAGCAGCTGAGGGACCAACAAACACTCACTATATTCACTATATACAGTATTTATATATATAATAATAATAATAATAATAATAATAATAATAATAAGGGAATGTGGGAAATGTCTTTAACTATTTCTACTGTTCCCTGTGCCCCCCACTCTCCCTCGTGTTACTGACAGACAAACAGACAGAAATCCAGACAAATCCCTCAGTCTGAGGCCAATAAACATTGACACCTGGGGGGACATGAGGGAAATAAGGATCTAATCCTTGCGCTTGTGCCGGGGGCAATTCCCATAGAAAACTATTCCTGTTCCCCTTATTTACACTGTGACTAATGGCCGGGGGGCAGTTAAGTGCTTCTCCCCATCAATCAGCCCAAACGGAGCCAAATTAGCGACTAATTGCAGAGAAGATGAATAATTAATCAACTCATTTACTTTCCACTTGCAGAGAAATTCATATTAGAGACCCAGCGATTGTGTCCCAGACACTGAGGGAATCGCTACAAGTAGAGGTTTGGGGAGATGCAGTTCAGCTGCGGATGCCGGAACGTTTTTCATTTATTGTTCCATTTATTGTTCCATTGTAACCAGTTCCTGATGGGAATGCCGAGCGTTATCCCTGGGATCCAGTTATTACACACACGGGCTGCACTGATTGGCTGTCACTGAGAGCACAGGATCCTCTGGGACCAAATCAAAAGCCTTTTCCTTCCTTCACATTCTGAAGGCAACATCAGCAATGGCCATGAGAACCCGCTGTACCCATAGGCTGCCAACGCCAAAAACAAACTGTCCTCATGGGGTTAAATGGATATTAAAAGAACAGTAACACCAATAAATGAAAGTGTGTTAAAGTAATAAAAATATCATGTAGTGTTGTGCTTCACTGATAAAACTGGAGCATTTGCTTCAGAAACACTACTATAGTTTATATAAACAAGCTGCTGTGTAGCCATGGGGGCAGCCATTCAAGCACAGGATACACAGTAGATAACAGATAAGTACTACTATAGTTTATATAAACAAGCTGCTGTGTAGCCATGGGGGCAGCCATTCAAGCACAGGATACACAGTAGATAACAGATAAGTACTACTATAGTTTATATAAACAAGCTGCTGTGTAGCCATGGGGGCAGCCATTCAAGCACAGGATACACAGTAGATAACAGATAAGTACTACTATAGTTTATATAGTACTGCCAATTTTTCTGTTTCTCTTTCTGTACAAATATTGTCTATTTATCGTTTACAGCAGGTGGCCAATGCCACAGAGTGAGTTAGACAGAGAGCTGACGATTTCTTTCTGAAAATATTATTGGGGTTGACTTGGTTTTACTTAGTATCATGTCACTGTATGTTTGATGTAGGCAGCCTTCTACTTCACAGCGCTCCAGAATATGTTAGTGCTATACAAATATGGGTTAATACTACGACATTTTCCAGTTGTTGTGGCCTCTGTCTTCTCCTTCCCCAAGATGAGATGTACTGATGTGATACCACTAGAGAGGATTCAATATGCACCTCTTGACCTTGTGTCCTGCTCCACTTGGTCTTGGCCTTGTGTGATGTTCCACTTGCTCTTCTCTTGGTCTTGTGTGAGGTTTCACTTGGTCTTGTCTTGGCCTTGTTCCACTTGGTCTTCCTTGGCCTTTTGTGTTGTTCCACTTGGTCTTCTCTTGGCATTGTGCATTGTTCCACTTGGTCTTACTTTGCATAGTGCGTTGTTCCACTTGGTCTTCTTTGGCCTTGTGCATTGTTCCACTTGGTCTTCTCTTGGCCTTTTGCGTTGTTCCACTTGGTCATCCTTGGTCTTGTGCATTTTTCCTCTTGGTCATCGTTGGCCTTGTGGTTGTTCCACTTGGTATTCTCTTGGCCTTTTGCGTTGTTCCACTTGGTCTTCTCTTAGCATTGTTCCACTTGGTCTTCTCTTGGCCTTTTGCGTTGATCCATTTGGTATTCTCTTGGCCTTGTGCGTTGTTCCACTTGGTCTTCTCTTAGCATTGTGAGTTGTTTCACTTGGTCTTCTCTTGGCCGTGTAAGTTGTTCCACTTTGTCTACTCTTGGCCTTGTGAGTTGTTCCACTTGGTCTTGTCTTGGCGTTGTGCACTGTTCTACTTGGTCTTCTCTTGGCCTTCTCTTTGCACTTTTGTGTACTGATGCACTCAGTGTTGTTGTGTCCTTGTGCACTATTGCGCTTGGGTTTATCTTGGAGGAAAAATTATGAAATGGAATAAAATCTATACAAAACTCTGAACATCATTCCTTATTTGTGTTTGCATTTGGTCTCCAGGGTACTAAGACCCTTCCCAGACTCCACATGTTTTTCTTGATTTGGGCTCAAACCCCAAAGTTTGAGTGAGTTCTGGGTGGTCTTGGGCCAAGCATTGTTTATCTGAGATTGTGTGGTTTTCTTTCTATAGGGAATATATTAAGTTGTTTCCCATCTAAACCCACTAATGGTACTGATTTCCTCCTGAATTCATTTTCCCAGACCCCAGTAAGTTGTCTAGTCAGGCACTTGGTATTGGAATAGCAGATATTTGTACGTCACACATAGCTGGGAATATAGTATAGATTCTGTGGTTCTGTTACCAATTCTTAGCATTTTAACCCTAAAGGAAAGAATTTTACACACACAAATCCCAGCCGGGGCCAATGAAACATACTCTTTACCTTCTGATAGAGCCGCATGGTGAGACTTATCCTATGGGGGCTGCACAATTAACTTTTGTTATAGTCTCTCCCTGAAGTGACACTTCATTCTCTCATTAATGACAAACGATTGCACCGAGGAACCCGTTTCCATGGTGTCACCTGAGTTCAATCCTTCAGAACCACGAGGGGATCGGAGCTGATGGGAAGAGGGTTGAGATGATCGTTGCAGGGAGTTCAGGGCTTGATGACCTTGGGTTGGAGAGCTCTTCTCTTCCTTATTCTCATTCCAGTTACGAACAAGAAATTAATACTATATATAGACTGTAAGAATTTCCTGAAGAGCTTCGTGCAGTTGCTGTTTGTTTCCAAAACTTTAGGCAAGTGACAGAAACCCTTAGAAATGCTGGAAATCTGACATTGCGGAATGGAAACTGCCCAGTGTTCTAGGAACAACAGAATAATTAATGGGCTGTGATAATCGCTTGTTATTTCTGTACTGAGTAAGGACAGCACTAATTAAATCAAACGGAGTCTTTAGAAAAGAGACTGGTATCATGCGGAAGGTATTTAGTGACTCCCAGCACCCTGCCTTTCTTCTCATGTCACATTACAGTACTGGGGTGTCTGAGCAGGAGGAAAGTGTTGGAAGGGTTACTGTCTGCTCTCTCTCATTTCCCTACAGAAATAGGGATTGGTAACACTAGATAGGTACCTAATATATAGAGACAAGAGGAAAGTGTTGGAAGGGTTACTGTCTGCTCTCATTTCCCTACAGAAATAGGGATTGGTAACAATAGATAGGTACCTAATATATAGAGACAAGAGGAAAGTGTTGGAAGGGTTACTGTCTGCTCTCATTTCCCTACAGAAATAGGGATTGGTAACACTAGATAGGTACCTAATATATAGAGACAAGAGGAAAGTGTTGGAAGGGTTACTGTCTGCTCTCTCATTTCCCTACAGAAATAGGGATTGGTAACACTAGATAGGTACCTAATATATAGAGACAAGAGGAAAGTGTTGGAAGGGTTACTGTCTGCTCTCTCTCATTTCCCTACAGAAATAGGGATTGGTAACACTAGATAGGTACCTAATATATAGAGACAAGAGGAAAGTGTTGGAAGGGTTACTGTCTGCTCTCATTTCCCTACAGAAATAGGGATTGGTAACACTAGATAGGTACCTAATATATAGAGACAAGAGGAAAGTGTTGGAAGGGTTACTGTCTGCTCTCTCATTTCCCTACAGAAATAGGGATTGGTAACACTAGATAGGTACCTAATATATAGAGACAAGAGGAAAGTGTTGGAAGGGTTACTGTCTGCTCTCTCTCATTTCCCTACAGAAATAGGGATTGGTAACACTAGATAGGTACCTAATATATAGAGACAAGAGGAAAGTGTTGGAAGGGTTACTGTCTGCTCTCATTTCCCTACAGAAATAGGGATTGGTAACACTAGATAGGTACCTAATATATAGAAACAAGAGGAAAGTGTTGGAAGGGTTACTGTCTGCTCTCTCTCATTTCCCTACAGAAATAGGGATTGGTAGCACTAGATAGGTACCTAATATATAGAGACAAGAGGAAAGTGTTGGAAGGGTTACTGTCTGCTCTCTCTCATTTCCCTACAGAAATAGGGATTGGTAACACTAGATAGGTACCTAATATATAGAGACAAGAGGAAAGTGTTGGAAGGGTTACTGTCTGCTCTCATTTCCCTACAGAAATAGGGATTGGTAACACTAGATAGGTACCTAATATATAGAGACAAGAGGAAAGTGTTGGAAGGGTTACTGTCTGCTCTCTCTCATTTCCCTACAGAAATAGGGATTGGTAACACTAGATGTACCTGTCTGTACGACATTGGAGGAACCCAGTACATATAAGGGTTAATAAAATTTTTTTACTAATCAGATCAGAGTCCAGTAACCCGTGTATACTAGCATTTACCCTCCTGCCCCGGGGGAATTACTATACAGGAACAGAAGCAGCTTATTAGGGACGAGACTGGATACAATGTATCTAATGAATGTTATAAAGGAACTTACATTGATATTTGATTTATTGAATCTCTTGCTCTTTGTTCTGCAGCTGCCGAGGGCAATAAACCTGTGGCACTTGCCTGAACCCACAGTCCGGGCCTTGATCCATATGAGACCAACTGTACTGCACATTATTGGGCCCAGTGTTATTTCTATAGTAACATTGTCATTGAGATCTGTAGGTGACCAAGGGCTTGTGATTGTGAGTGTAACCTGCGTGTGATGCACTGCTGTTTGCACGTGGGTGTGTGTTTGTGCATTAGTGATATAAGGACCAACCTCACAATGTTATCAGTCGTTACAGAACTCACTCACCAAGTCACTGTGGCAGCGACTCTCAAACACATTTAACTAACGGAGAACATATCCCGGCGCACAAATAAAGCTCAGGGGTCTGTGTTACGGGGGAATAAATATCTTCCCTTGAAAAAGTCTACAGATTAGGGAGCAGAGGATCCAAATGACTCTCTGTATCTCCCACATGATTCCTGGTGATTGGAAAATACAACAACTCGCTTTTCCTTGTTTCAGAGGGAAAACTCAGCACTGTCTCTAGTGTCAGAATGAATCAAAGGGAAACTCCACCCAAAAACTGTTTTATTGCATAATGAAAGAAATGCCCCAACCATTGTATATATGTCTGTATAAATCTGTGTATTTCTGTATATGTCTATATAAGTCTGTGTATGTGTGTGTATATGTGTATATATGTGTATATATGTGTGTATGTGTGTGTGTCTGTCTATATGTGTATATATGTGTGTATGTGTGTATATGTGTGTCTGTCTATGTGTGTATGTGTGTGTGTCTGTATATGTGTGTGTGTATATGTGTGTGTGTGTATATGTGTGTGTGTGTGCCTGTCTATGTGATTATGTGTGTGTGTGTGTGTATATGTGTGTATATGTGTGTGTGTCTGTCTATGTGTATATATGTGTGTATATGTGTATATATGTGTGTGTATATGTGTATATATGTGTGTATATGTGTGTATATGTGTATATATGTGTATATATCTGTGTATATATGTGTATATGTGTGTATATGTGTGTATGTGTGTCTGTCTATGTGTGTATGTGTGTGTGTCTGTATATGTGTGTGTGTATATGTGTGTGTGTGTATATGTGTGTGTGTGTGCCTGTCTATGTGATTATGTGTGTGTGTGTATATGTGTGTATATGTGTGTGTGTCTGTCTATGTGTATATATGTGTGTATATGTGTATATATGTGTGTATATATGTGTATATGTGTGTATATGTGTGTATATGTGTGTATATGTGTGTATATGTGTGTATATGTGTGTATATGTGTATATATGTGTATATATGTGTATATATGTGTATATATGTGTATATGTGTGTATATGTGTGTATATGTGTGTATATGTGTGTATATGTGTATATATGTGTATATATGTGTGTATATATGTGTATATGTGTGTATATGTGTGTATGTGTGTGTATATGTGTATATGTGTGTATATATGTGTGTATGTGTGTGTATAACTACATCAATACATTGAGTTTAAGAAGGAATCTGTATCTATAAAGACATCTACAATATTAACCGATGTGAAAGCCCAAACTCACAGGATCGATACTGTACGTCTCATACGAGTGCATTTTAATTACTTATTTGAATAAATTTTATTGTACTCGGTGGTACCCCCGGGCCAGGGTAATGACTGGGATGCCATATGTGCTTTGGGATAAATATTTCATGAAAATGACAATACACAACTGTATCCCAGTCCTGGCAGAATATTATTCATGTCTTAATTGCACAGCAGTAATTACATGCCACTAATTATACAGATCTATTAGGCCTGAGCTCTACAGGTCACACTGCTGCACCAGGGGAGAAGGAGATTGAATTTGTGTCTCGGAACTGCCCACTGGCCTGTCACTGGTTAATTACTGACATCACTGATACGTCACACACTGGCCCAGCACCACCTTGTACCAATGAGACTCAGTAGGAAGCATTAAAGGGGTTCTTCACCTTTAAATTAACTGTTAGTATGATGTACAGAGGGATATTCTGAGACAATTTGCAATTGGTTTTCATTTTTTATTGTTTGTGGTTTTTGACTTATTTAGCTTTTTATTCAGCAGCTCTCCAGTTTGTAATTTCAGCAGTCTGGTTGCTAGGGTCCAAATTCCCCTAGCAACCATGCACTGATTTGAATTATAGACTGGAATATGAATAGGAGAGGCCTGAATAGAAAGATGAGGAATAAAAAGTAGCAATAACAATACATATGTAGCCTAAGGCTACATATGTATTGTTATTGCTACTTT
The DNA here is from genome assembly GCF_017654675.1 of Xenopus laevis. Classification (NCBI taxonomy): domain Eukaryota; kingdom Metazoa; phylum Chordata; class Amphibia; order Anura; family Pipidae; genus Xenopus; species Xenopus laevis. The sequence continues at coordinate 1,480,864 of NC_054383.1, read as the reverse complement.
TTTTTTTTTTTTATTGCATTTGTTTTTAGATGGGTCACTGACCCGTCCCCCATTTGAAAGCTGGAAAGAGGCAAAAGAAGAAGGCAAATCATTTAAAAACTATAACAAAAATAAACAACGAAGACCAATTGAAAAGTTTTGCTTAGAATTGTCCGTACTAGAACCTACTAAAAGTTAACGTAAAGGTGAACCACCCCTTTAAAAGGGCGGAGTCAGCTGTCACACTTCTGTGATATGATCTAATTATATCTTAGTTTAGATCAAGTACAAGATACTGTTTTATTTTTAAAAATGTGGATTATTCGGATAAAATGGAGTCTACGGGAGACGGCCTTTCCGTAATTCGGAGCTTTCTAGATAAGAGGTTTCCGGATAATGGATGCCATACCTGTACCACAACTTCCACCATCAGTTACAGTTCACTGTGAGTTTTCCTTCCCCTTTAAACACACTTTTACTCTCTGGGCAATGCTTGTGCTGGGGTCCTCTGTTACTTTCCTTATATTCTAATGAGCACAAATAGGATTTATCTGCATTTTTTGCATGAAACATTTCCCCTCATTATCTGCCTCCCTACAGCTTTGATGGCACTTAATGGGTATAAGCGATTTCCCACGCAGATCTGGCAGCCAGCGAGCCGTGCGATTGGTTAGTGCCGCCGGTCGTGCATGGAATGTATATATATATATATATATATATATATATGTATATATGTATTTAATGCTGCACATTTCTATCCGTTTCACCAGCCCTGGAAAAATTGCTTTGAACTGAGTTGCGCCGCAGGCCCTTAGTGCGACTGAACAATGCGACCGCAGCTCGGCCGGCCAGATGGAATCGATGCAGATGGAAATTGAAAGGCAAAATGCTGGGAATTAACGTTCCTGCGCCCCAGGCTCTTCCTTTCTCCGCGGGAGGGTTCCGACTCACCAATAAAGATCTGGAGTTTATATTTTTTTTTTAAGCTTTTCTACAAAAATCTGTCTGTACATGCAGAACCCAGCGAGATCCGTAATAGAACCCAGCAAGGGCCCGATGTGTAAAATTCACTCGCTTGCTCCGGTGCCGAGTCTCCGATCTACTGAAACATCTCATTTCCAACTGCCTAAAGAGTATCAGTAGCCCACTGAGCCATTGTATAATGTAAAGGGGTGACTGTACCCTCATATTCCTTACAAATTCCCCTAGCAACCGTGCATTGATGTAAATAAGAGACAGGAATAGGAATAGGAGAGGACTGAATAGAAAGATGAGGAATAAAAAGTAGCAATGACAATACATTTGTAGCCTTACAGAGCGTTTGTTTTTTAGATGGGGTCAGTGACCCCCATTTGAAAGCCGGAAAGAATCAGAATAAGAAGGCAAATAAGTCAAAAATTAGAAAAGAAGAAAAAATGAAGACCAGTAGAAAAATGGCTATTATATTACATACTAACAGTTAGTCTAAAGGTAAATCGCCCCTTTAATTGTGCTTGGTACAGGGGAATAGCTATAATGAGAATCAATGGAATAGAATATTCCTCTATTTTTTGTTGTGCCGCTTGCTGAAATACAGTGGATAAAGTATAGTGGGCTGCACTTTTATTCCAATCTTTAAAGCCTGAGCTGCTGTTTCACTTGCAGAATGTCCCAGGAAAGCTCTTCCAACATAAATACATACATACAATTCCAATATTTGGAAGGGCAAAAGAAAAATGAACCCTGATTGGTTACTCATCCCTATTTCTAATCCAACAGATTATTTATCCCATGAGCCTCGGCGCCTAAATACAAATCCCATTAAGTGTTTTTTTTCTTTATTTAAGTTCTGCTGAGAAATATTGTAGCTCTCTGTTAGAAGTTCGAATGAGGAATGAATGGATATTGGGAAGTTGTATCAGGAGTCAGAGGCAGCAGTGCAGAGAAAGGGACAGACACAATGACAGTTACACAGAACTATAAACCCAGTGAGAATGAGGAATGAATGGATATTGGGAAGTTGTATCAGGAGTCAGAAGCAGCAGTGCAGAGAAAGGGACAGACACAATGACAGTTACACAGAACTATAAACCCAGTGAGAATGAGGAATGAATGGATATTGGGAAGTTGTATCAGGAGTCAGAAGCAGCAGTGCAGAGAAAGGGACAGACACAATGACAGTTACACAGAACTGTAAACCCAGTGAGAATGAGGAATGAATGGATATTGGGAAGTTGTATCAGGAGTCAGAGGCAGCAGTGCAGAGAAGAGAAAGGGACAGACACAATGACAGTTACACAGAACTATAAACCCAGTGAGAATGAGGAATGAATGGATATTGGGAAGTTGTATCAGGAGTCAGAGGCAGCAGTGCAGAGAAGAGAAAGGGACAGACACAATGACAGTTACACAGAACTATAAACCCAGTGAGAATGAGGAATGAATGGATATTGGGAAGTTGTATCAGGAGTCAGAAGCAGCAGTGCAGAGAAGAGAAAGGGACAGACACAATGACAATTACACAGAACTATAAACCCAGTGAGAATGAGGAATGAATGGATATTGGGAAGTTGTATCAGGAGTCAGAAGCAGCAGTGCAGAGAAAGGGACAGACACAATGACAGTTACACAGAACTATAAACCCAGTGAGAATGAGGAATGAATGGATATTGGGAAGTTGTATCAGGAGTCAGAAGCAGCAGTGCAGAGAAAGGGACAGACACAATGACAGTTACACAGAACTATAAACCCAGTGAGAATGAGGAATGAATGGATATTGGGAAGTTGTATCAGGAGTCAGAAGCAGCAGTGCAGAGAAAGGGACAGACACAATGACAGTTACACAGAACTATAAACCCAGTGAGAATGAGGAATGAATGGATATTGGGAAGTTGTATCAGGAGTCAGAAGCAGCAGTGCAGAGAAGAGAAAGGGACAGACACAATGACAGTTACACAGAACTATAAACCCAGTGAGAATGAGGAATGAATGGATATTGGGAAGTTGTATCAGGAGTCAGAAGCATCAGTGCAGAGAAGAGAAAGGGACAGACACAATGACAGTTACACAGAACTATAAACCCAGTGAGAATGAGGAATGAATGGATATTGGGAAGTTGTATCAGGAGTCAGAGGCAGCAGTGCAGAGAAAGGGACAGACACAATGACAGTTACACAGAACTATAAACCCAGTGAGAATGAGGAATGAATGGATATTGGAAGGTTGTATCAGGAGTCAGAAGCAGCAGTGCAGAGAATAGAAAGGGACAGACACAATGACAGTTACACAGAACTATAAACCCAGTGAGAATGAGGAATGAATGGATATTGGGAAGCTGCATAAAATTATATATATTTTATGGGGCAAATAAAGTTGGTGAAGTTCCCCTTTAAAATGCTAATTTTAAAAAGTTGCCGTTTAATTGCAGGAGATGCATTTGTAGATAAATGGGCCACACAAGAGCCAAACTGTGGTCACAAAAACACAATCTTTCACTTTCCCATCTACTTGAAATACAATTAATTATTGGCTTGAAATCCACCAAAAGCCATTTAATGAATTTGCTGTGACTCCTGAGCAGTTGTGTTGCCCCGACACTCGCAGGTTGGACTCGGCTTCATTGCACGGGGACATTATGTTACTTAACCTTAGAGCCGTGAGCCTCGTTAATGGCAAATTAATGAGTGTTTTCAAGTAGAGGCTCATAAGGCCCTCCCATCTGATTAGGGGCGGGGCTTCATGTTCTGGTCTCTTTGTGTTGTTTCTCTTTTCTGATTCCTTGTGTTTATGTAATAATGTCATTTCTTTGTTTGTAATTAAATATCTAATAATTGCTATGAGACATGTACAAAGTGTGCACCAGTCTAGTAACCCATAGCAACCAAGCACACACAGCCTCTTCCTGGCTGAAACCAGACTCCCCCCCTCAGTATGACTGGGAAGAAGGAATGGAATCATATAGTGACATTGAGTATCTGTCTTGTATCTTCTCCCTGCACTGCCCCTCCTTTACTCCTTGGAGCCCCCGTGTCTCTTAGATGATCCCCCATAGACTGAGGTGTGAGTGGAAATGTCAATATGTGGGTCTGTGCCGGTCCCTCTCTCTGTCTCTGGTTCAGACTCAGCCTTGGGCACAGCTGGTGGAATTCGTTTTCGCAAACATCAGTCTCTAATCGTCTCGCTGCCGTTTCACTCTCACATGTTCCACTGATCTCATCTGTAGCCCCTCAGCTCCCCAACATCAAAGACCCTTTCTGAGCTGCTGCCCCTCCTGAGATGCACCGGCAGTAAGTGTCTCTTCTCCTCCAGCTGCTCTCACACTTCATTTATCTCTCATCTCCTAAATTCTCCTCTTCTCTACCCACCCTCTCCTCTCTCTCCTCTCCCCTCATCTCTTTTCTCTTCTCTTTCCTCCCGCTCTCCCCTCATCTCATCTCTTCTCTCTCTTCTCTCTCCTTTCCCTCTCCCCTCATCTCTTCTCTCTCTTCTCCCATCATCTCTTTTCTCTTCTCTCCCCCTCCCCTCTCATATCTTCTTTCTCTTCTCCAATCATCTCTTTTCTCTTCTCTTTCCTCTCGCTCTCCCCTCATCTCTTCTCTCTCTTTCCCTCTCTCTCTCTTTTCCCTTCCCCCTCATTTCTTCTCTCTTCCCCTCTCTATTTTCCCTCTCCCATCATCTCTTCTCCTCTCTCTCTTTTCTCTTCCCCTTCATCTCTTCTCTCTCTTCAACTCTCTCTCTCTTTTCCCTCTTCCCTCATTTCTTCTCTCTCTTCTCCCATCTTTTCCCTTCTCTCCTCTCTCAACTTCTCCTCATCTCTTCTCCTCTCTCCCCTTCCCCTCTCCTATAATTTCTTCTCTCTCTTTCTACTGTCCTCTCCTCTTTTCCCTTTTCTCTCTCAACTTCTTTCTACTTCTTTTTACCCACTCCGTTCTTTTTACCTGTTGTCTCCTCCATTCCCTCTTCTCTCCTCTGTCCCATCATCTCTATTCTCTTTCCTCTTCTCTCTCTCCTTCCATTTGCCCCTCATCTCTTCTTTCTCTTTCTCTCCTGTCCTCTCATCTGTTCCCGTTTCTCTCTCATCTTCTCTGTTCTTCATTCCCATCCCTTCTTTCTCCTGTCCTTTCCTCTCTCTCTGCCCTGACAGCCCTGAGACCTGAGTAAAGAGACTCTGATTTTTCTCATCAGCTCTTTGGCCTCTCATGTTCCCCAGTGTCCCCACAATCCTTGTTATGTTGTTACTTTAATAAGCAAAATACATGCAACAAACCCAGAGGTGCGACTATCCACACAAACAAACACACACACAGTGTATACACATTATTAATACTATTGTTATTACTATTATTATTACTATTACACACACACAGTCTATACACATTATTAATACTATTGTTATTACTATTATTATTACTATTACACACACAGACCATTTGTTACAAACATGATACACCAGGGGGTCGGTAAGACTGTTATATTCTAAGGTTGTAGTTGGATTCCTGACTTTATTACTCGTTATTTGTGGTATTTCAGGGCTGGTTTCCCCCCCCCGCAGCTCCACGTTTTGGGAATGATCACATGACCTGGGTTCTACGCCCCTTTAATAGGATCAGTGCAGAACAGGAATGAGGTCCAGTCTGTGCTAAAGGGGCTCATTTAGGGGCAGGGGGCGCAGGTTTCTATTCTGGGGAAATGGCAGAAATACTTTGGATTCTTCTGTAAAATGAAAGGTGTCTCTGTGCCCCAGACCCTCGTGACTGTGACCAATAAGAGGAGGGAATTCCGACGCCCCCCCATTGCTGTACAATCACCATCAACACATTTTCACCTCCAACTGTTGCTCAATCCTCACCCCAAATGTATGTCCTCAGTCTCTTTCCCAGAGTCCCCTCCAGACTCACAAACAATTCCAGTTGCACTTTCGGCTATGAGTGGATTCACTTTCCATTTCAATGGGGTCTTTGTGGTGTTTGCGTGCGGCCCGGGTCCCCTCCCAAACACTCGGCACCATCAGCAGAAACCTGCTCTTGTTTAGTCAATAATTCCTTTACTTTCATCGTGTACGTCTGTCTGTCCCACAGAATCAACACTTGGGCTTTAGGTTTTTTTTTGGCAACAGATAAAAGTTTTCTGCCCCAGTTATTTGTGCTGTATAGAAATAACTGTAATAAGAACAGATTCATTCTTTTTCCTTTAAAGGAGAACTAAAGATCAACAAAGACTGAGGCTAAAAATCCTGCACCTTATTGGGTCTCTATATCAGTGCTAGGCCTCTAGGAAATAGATGCCCCCCGTAGGCCCCCTTTATCTTTTCTGCTGATCCCCAGCACATTCTCTGAGCTACTGTCACTTACCTGAGGGACTGACACACAAATACAGTATAAATACAATATAACACTCACAATACAAGGCTTGATCATTTCCCCTGACCCCTAAGTTTCTCAGCAGCAGCTCAGAGTCTACTGAGCATGTGCAGTGCCGCTGACACACAAAAGATGCCAAAAAAGATCCAAGATGGGGGAGCTGCTGGGGGGCATTTTTGACGGCCTGGATCATTACTGTTATAGGAGGATGAACTCTGGGCTGGTACAGTAAGTACAGTATATAAACAGCATTTCAAGATGGATTTTTATTTAGATTTTAGTTCTGTAATTTTACAGGTATGGGACCTGTTATACAGAATGCTTAGGATCTGGGGTTTTTTCTTTACGCAATTTGGATCTTCATACCTTAATTCTTCTAAAAAATTATTTAAATGTTAAATAAACCCAATATACTAATTTATATTTATATAGGCTTAATTATATCTTAGCTCGGATCAAGTACACAGTACTAGTGATGGGCAAATTTGTTCCGAAATGCGTCAATTTGACACACATTAAAGTCAATGGCCGTGCATTTAAATTGTCACTGGCGTCAGAATTGTCGCCGGCTTCTATTTTGACACCCGCGATTTGACGCGGGTGTCAAAATTCTCATTTCACTGGAAATTTTTCGGCAAAGCGAAACAGGACAAATTTGCCCATCACTAGTACTGCAGAAATTCGCCAAAAATTTGCGTCTGATGAATAAATTCGCCCATCACTACACAGTACTGCAGGGTCAGACTGGCGCTCCATCAGGCGGGTGAGCTCCCTCTGCAGGGTTGCGTCCTTTTTTGGAAAAAAATACCGGCCTTCCTATATATTTAGATTTTTTTCCCTATTGGTAACATTGGCCAGGTGGCAACCCTAGCGGGGGCCCCTGTGGCGACCCTGCAGCCACCAGTCCGACCCTGTTGTACTGTTTTATTATTACAGAGACAAAGGAAATCAATTTTTAAATTTTGAATTATTTGAATAAAATGGAGTCTATGGGAGATGACCTTCCTGTAATTTGGAGCTTTATGGATAACGGGTTTCCAGATAACAGATCCTGTACCTGTATATGACGTTTGAGATTCAGCAAACCCCCTCCAGGTCTCCTCCGTGCAAAAAAGAGCTGTGGTGGGGCCCAGGGGTGTTTACCAATATACCCCTGCTAGCCCTCCTGTGTCCCCCACTTGCTGCACTTTTACTATAGAGGAGTCTGAACCCGCCCCCACTGACTCCGCCCTGTTCCCCAGGCCCAACCCCTCCGTGAGTATGGCGTCTGTCTATAATTACACCCGTATTAAGATGAATTCGGCAAAGAAAAAGTATAACCCTCCCCATTAGGAATATTAATGCTGATTCTCCCCTTTTCCCTGAGTGCCGCTAATTGGGTTAAATTTTGATTTCTCATCATTTTTATCCTCCGTCTCTTCACAAAGCAAATTATTCCCAAATAAAGGTGATGCCGAGTCACCCAATAATCTCCACCCCCTCTTTATTATAGGGATCATATCTCCCCTCATTCCGGGATTTGGGAAGGGAAATGCCTTTAATAAAAGAGAGGGAAGAATTGTCTCATTTCTGCGTTTCAGCCCTGAATTCCGAGGCAATAAAAGAAAAATGATATTTCCACTTTTATTAAGGCTGGACTGGATTGGCCGGCAGGTTAAACATCTGCTCAATATATCATAATTCTCAATATCTCTCAATTTTTCATATGGGACAGGAAGGAGTTTAAATCCCAAGCCGGAGCCATTTGATGCAGTTTTATTCTCTCTGGTTATGAAGGAACATTCCGGATCGGATACAATCATCTTACGGCACCAGGAAATCAGCTCTCTCTGCATCCCCTCTATTAAATCTCTACTTGTCACCCATACACAGGCCGGAATCCAGCGAGCGGCTTATTTGTTGACCTTTAAAAAGCAAATAACTTGCCTCCGTCCCTCGGGAGAGTTTATTAACATGGAAATGGCCATAAATGTCCCACGGCTGATGGAGCGGCCCTGCTGCTGCTTTATTAAATAATGGCACAAACGGAGAAATGAAAGGGACTGCGGAAAGGTCACAGCGGGAATTATGGATGTGAAGGGGCAACGTAATGCCAAGGTCTCCCAGTTACTGACCCCCCGCCATGTAAAACAAGCTGCACCTTTATAGTCCTCATAGCAGAACAGATTCACATTGGAACTGCACCATTAGAAATCTGTATAGAGGGGACACACTCATTACTGTCCTTAGTGGAGTCCTCTGCTGAGCCTACAACACCTTAGTAGGGTACATTGTACAGCCCAGGGTTCCCCTATTAGGTTACATTGCACATTCCACATTGCACAGCAAAGAGCTACACCAATAATAATCTATATACAAATCAGGGAGCTAGATAGAAGGAGCTACATAGGCACACAAAAAGACTTCTATATTATAGCAAAGAGCTAGAAGGAATTACCGTATATACTCGCGTATAAGCCTTCTCGAGTATAAGCCGAGGTACCTAATTTTACCTCCAAAAACTGGGAAAGCTTATTGACTCGAGTATAAGCCTAGGGTGAGAAATGCAGCAGCTTCTGGTAAGTTTCAATCAAAAAATTGAGGGTTTCTGCTCCCATTGGAGGTGCCGGCGTCTTGTTTTTGGTCGCCGACGACCATTCTTGGAGACTATTCTTGGACGCCAGCGACTATTCTTGGACGCCGTCAACTATTCTTAGATGCCGGCGACCGGTTTTGCGCTTGACCCGAGTATAAGCCGAGGTAGCATTTTTCAGCATATTTTGGGGGCTGAAAAACTCGGCTTATACTCGAGTATATACGGTATACGGTATATACGGTATATACGGTATATATATATCTATATATATACACACACACACAAATAGTTCCCTATACAGGCAACAAGGAGTTGGAAGGAATTAGATTGAGACACAAAAATAATTATACGGACAACTAAAAGGAATGAGATGCCAATTCTATAGAGACAACAAGGAGCTGGAAGTAATAAGAATGGGGCACATAGAATTCTATACAAACAATAGGGAACTGGAAGGAACACAAATACAATTATATGCAACAGCCATGAGCTAGAAGGAACTATATAGTAGGGATGCACCGAATCCAGGATTCGGTTCAGTATTCGGCCAGGATTCCGCCATTTTCAGTAGGATTCGGATTTGGCCGATTCCTTGGGGCAAATTCACTAAGATGCGTAGTTTCGCCAGCGCTTCGCAAATTCACTAAAATCCGAAGTTGCGCACAGGGGAAGCGTAAGGTTGCGAAGTTGCGCTAGCGTTGTTTCACTATATAAAGCGAAGTTGCGCTAGCGAAGGCTAATTTGCATACGGCGCGAAATTCAAATTTCAATGGAGGAATACGTATCTGCACTACAAATGCCTAGAAAACCTTCAAATCTGCAAATAGAAATGTTATTTTGTCCTACACATGTGCCCACTGTCTAGGTAAGTTGCCATGAGTCAGGAAAAATTTTCGATCTTTTTCAGCCTATCAGCTATCATGTAGAAAACACGCCAGCGTTTTTGGGACTTAGAAAAAATTTTGACTTTTTTTTAAACAATCCCTGTCTACTCTATTGCGCTTCGCCAGGTCTGAGGTGGCGAAGGAAGTCTAGCGTAAAAGGTAGCGTTCAGTACACTGCGCAAGTTAGTGAATTTGCGTAGTTTCGTCGCTAGCAAAGATTCGCCTGGCGTAAGGTTGCGAAGTAACACTATCGAAACTACGCCAGCGTTCGTTAGTGAATTTGCGCAGTAGCGAAAATGCCAAACGCTAGCGAATTAACGCTAGCGTTCGGCGCTTCGCGCCTTAGTGAATTTGCCCCCTTGTGCCTGGCCAAACTGAATCCTTTCGGTAGCCTTGGTTCTCTTTTTCCCTCCCCCTCATTGATTAAATTAGGGTTCTGATTCGGTTCGGTATTTGGCTGAGTCTTTCACAAAGGATTCGGGGGTTTGGCCGTATCCAAAAAAGTGGATTACTACTATATAGGCATGCAATTAGAATTCTATACAGACAATAAGCAGCTGGAAGGAACTAGACAGGCACACAAATAGAATTCTATATCACAACAAGGAGCCAGAAGGAACTATCTATACACAGGCAAGTAAGATTAGGCAGGAATTATTAGATAGGAACACAAGTAGAATTATATACAGACAATAAGGAGCTGAAAGAAACACATATAGAATCCTAAATTACAGCAAGGAGCTAGAAGTAACTGTATAGACATAGATATGTGTCTATACAGTATAGAGGAATTCGATAGGAACACAAATAGAATTCGATATGGACAATGGGGATTTAGAAAGGACTATCTGGCACACATATAGGGGCAAATTTACTAAAGGGCGAAGTGGCTAACGCTAGTGAAAATTCGCCAGCGTGACGTTATTTTGCCACTTCGCCGATTTACTAACGGTCCCTGGTGTAAATTCACTAGTGAAGTAGACCTACTCTAGCGCTACTTCGCATTCTTACTGCCACGCAAAGTTGCGCTCTGGCGAAGGGACGTAACTACGCTAATTCACTAACGTGCGGATTTTACTGAACGTTATCTCTTGCGCCAGACTGGACTTCGTCAGCTCACCAGGCCAAGTGCAATAGAGTAGATAGGAGTTCCCCAAAAAACGCTGGCTTTTATTTTACTTTTTACTGGGTGATAGGCTGAAAATAATTGTACATTTTTTTTGGGGTACCCTCCTTCCCCCCTACATTTGGCACCTAAACTATACAGTGGGCACATGTGTAGGGCAATATAAGATCTCTATTAAATTGTATTAATTTTCCCTGGCCTTCAGTAGTGTAATGTATTTGCTGCAACATATACGTCCATTGTACTTTAACTGCACGCCATATGCAAATTAGGCATCGCTAGCGCAACTCCGGACTGCTTATCGTATTATCGCTAGTGCAACTTTGCAACCGTTCGGTAACCTGTGCGCAACTTCGGATCTTCGTGAATTTGCGCAGCCAAGGCGAAACTATGCCTGACGGAGTGTGGCAAAGCCACTAGTGCATTTTCGCCGCATAGTGAATTTGCCCCATAGAATTCTATTAAGACAAAGAGCTAAAAAGCAGACAAATAGAATTCTATATTACAGCAAAGAGCTAGAAGGAGCGATATAAATACATAAATATAATACTGTACAGACAGCTAGGAGCTGGAGGGACAAGATAGGGACACAAAAAAATGCTTTAGTGACAAAAAGGAACTAAAAGGAACTAAATAGTCCCACAAACAGAATTCTACCTCCCAACTCTCTGTTGTTGTTTATCTGCAGGTGAATGATTTCCCTCAAGCAAAAAAGTGCCACAAAGGTGCAAGAAATGCGACAAATACATTACAGGTAGCGCTGCCTATAACTAGTCATTGTGGTTTCCCCTGTGCATAAAACTATGTCTTTTATTGTGTATAAAGTCCCTGGAGTGTCAGTAGCCACGGCCTTTCCCTGATTATTATTATTATTATTATTTAGGGATACACTGAATCCATGATTCGGTTCGGGATTAGGCCTTTTTCAGCAAGATTCCGATTTGCCCGCCGAATCCTACTGCCGGGCCGAACCGAATTTGAATCCTAATCCCCATATGCAAATTAGGGACGGGGAGGCATAACAAGGGAGTAAAAAATGTTTTCCCCTCCCCACTCCTAATTTGCATATGAAAATTAGGATTCGGTATCCGTCCGGAATTCGGGGGTTCAATCCACAATAGTAGATACGGTGCATCCCTATTATTATTATTATTATTATTATTATTATTATTATGTGTGTAGCCAGTCAGTAGTCAGTCTGTGCTGCTTGTGGTGTCAGTGAATCCAGTGTTGAATAATGTGCTAGAGATGCTGCTAAGTCGTGTCACAGTATTACGTGGTGCCGGGATTTCCCCATTCCCCTCAGTGTTCCCTGGATACGACCCCCTTCCACTTTAGCTACTTCCAACATTCATCCTGCAGCCCCAACCCACTGTTCAACTACACCTCTCAGTATCCACACACAGGCACAGCCATATAGTGGGGCTTTTATCTGAATAAAACTGGATATTAAAAGGGACAATTGAAGCTTCTCCATGTCTGCTCCTTGCAAGGCAGTTCATTCGATTCCCACTTTCTTCTATGACATGCCCTGTGTCTGGGGAAGTAAGGGGTTAAGTAGCCTCCCCAAACACAAAAATCACCCTCCACCCATGAATCTGCTCTTGAGATATAGATCCCACATTTAATTCAAACTTATTTATGGGGAGCTCTGTGCTCTAAAGTTGCCCATAGATGTTGAGATATTTAAAAGATCTGATCGTCATCGTGAGACCACAATTTTCTCAGAATAATCGTACGAATTGTCCATCAACTAAAAAGACCAATTTGTCAGGAAAACAAAGGGGAGCTGCTTGGCCCTGCAGACATACATACATTGCACTGGGACCCACAGAGATTTTTTGACCTGGCCGATTAATTTCCTGACAGATGTCGGCCGAAAAATCGTAAGATGTGCGATCGTTTGAATCCCACTAACCGCACGATAATTTCGAAGGATTGGTCGGACTTTGCTAAAATTGGTCGTTCGGCAAGAAGAATCGTTGCGTCTATGGGGAGCTTAAGACCCCTGGAAATATGGTGGGGTTTGGGTCTGAGCAATTTTGAAACTGACCCGCCTACCCACACCCCTATTAATATGTGCATTTAACTACCCCCTTCTGCCCTCCACTACCCATGGGTGCCCAATTCACTCCAGGACTTAAGCTCAGGGTCCCAGCTAAAAGTTATAGGGCCTCACACTCACAGCAAAATGTACTTTGAGAAGATGCATTGATTCCCAAATGGTCCCTACCAGTTGCAACAGCTTATTTCTATGGTCCATTGTTAGAATATTCAGCTTGGGACATTCCTACTCTCGGCCACTTTGGACTCCATTCATAGGAGGGGGTGGATGGTGCCGGGAGGCTGATCCAATGGGCAGTCCTGGATGAGGAAACGAAGACTTTGTAGAGAGGGAAAAAAAAATCCCTAAACCCTAAAATTTTGGCTGTTGCTATTTGTATCTTTTTAGGCTCATTGAATGGACTTATTGGAGTCCTCAGTTTTGGCATCAATAATAATTTCAGGTTACAAGATCTATCAACTCTCCCGTATTATTCAGGAGTCACCTGCATTCATACCCTTAGTGGGTCAAGGTATACGGGGAATGGCCCAAAAGTCCATAATATTGGCCTTGAGTGTTTGAGGTCTCTGGGTTACTATAATTACTATCCCTAGCAACCAGTCTAGGGTCAAACTGAGTGGTGCAAGGCACACTGGGACTGCTACCCCAGGGGTCCCCGTCCCCTTTTGGGGTCCCTGCTGCCCACTTACCCACCACAGCCCCTTCCTGCGGCCCAGTCTGACCCGCAATCAGGTGAACGGTGATAAAAAAAACAGTGATAAAAAGTCATTCATTTGCCCAATATAATGGGGTACTCTGGGTGCACCCCAATAATAATTAATTTATTTCACACTCATACAGAGAGTTGTGAAATCCGGTATAGGCTTATTCGATAATGTTTGTTAACTTCAAATTTTTCTCACCATTAAGTTAAACTGGCTCAGGTGCCAATTGCCCCGAGCCTCTCGCTTAAGGAAGGGGGGAGAAAGAGAAAAATCGTCCCCAACTGCGATAACCCCAATCTTCAATTTAGTATTTAGCTTACCGGATTTCTGCTGTGACCTGGGTGCAGCCGCCCCAAGTCCGTCGCCAAGAAATAATCAAATAATCGTCTCTGGGTGCACCCCTATGTGCTCATTAACAACAAGGGCAGGTTCTCTGTGTATGGGCCCAAAGGGGTGCAATGGTGATCTAAATGAACCCTAAAATCATCTCATCCACTGTCTATGGAGCCCTGGAATACTGAATAGATTAATCAACTTTTTCATTAAAACCAGAAAAAAAATCAATGAATAAAATCAATAAAAACCCCCCCAAATAATTGCGGTATTTTAGCTGTTCCATTGGAGCCTCACTGAATGTTCAATTATTACCTATTATGAGAATTCAGGAGACCGAATAACCTTCTGTGCGTCGGGCAAACCTGATCCAACGAGACGCAAATCCTTTATGTTTGTGCCGAAAGCGAATGGAAGAAATAGATTTATATTCGAACTGCTCGTTACTTCCCCTAAATGCATCCGACTGCTACAGTGTGAAACGTGTATAATGTACCCACGGACTGGGGGTACAGACTGCTACAGACTGGGGGTACACACCCTTAGGGCAGAAGATATTCACTTAACCCTGGAGCTGCCATGCAGCAGAATACATAAATACTGAACTACTGCAAATACAAATGTGGACCCACCATAACAACGGGAGACCCTATAACACATGCATATATACATAATACATACATATTTACATGCATACATACCTGTACATACATACATACATATTTACATGCATACATACATACATACATATTTACATATTTACATGCATACATACATACATATTTACATGCATACATACATACATACATACATACATACATATTTACATGCATACATACATACATACATACATCTATACATACATATTTACATGCATACATACATACATACATACATACATACATACATACATACATACATACATCTATACATACATATTTACATGCATACATACATACATACATATACAGGTATTGGACCTGTTTTCCAGAATGCTTGGGACCTGGGGTTTTCCGGATAACGGATCTTTCTGTAATTTGGGTCTTCATGACGTAAGTCTACTAAAAAATCATGTAAATATTAAGTAAAGCCAATAGGCTGGTTTTGCCTCCAATAAGGATTAATTATATCTTAGTTGGGATCAAGTACAAGATACTGTTTTATTATTACACAGAAAAAGGAAATTATTTTTAAAAATTTGGATTATTTGGATAAAATGGAGTCTATGGGAGACGGCCATTCCGTAATTCGGAGCATTCTGGACATCGGTTTTCCGGATAAGGGATCCTATACCTGTATATATATATATATATATACATAACACATACATACTTAAATACATACCTGTACATACATACATACATAATACATAGTTACATATGAAACTGGAAGCTCTAATAGGACAGAGAATAAGTCAGCACTATTAACCCCCCCTGTACCAGATCCACAGGAATAGTCAATACACTATAATAAAGGGTGGAAAGAACAGAATGCTATTTTGTAAATAGTCGGAGCCTAATGGTGTGTGTGGCCCCCAGGGGCCTGTGAGGCAGCAGTGAGATCATGGAGAGGCAGCAGCCGACGTGTGAAGAACAGAACATTCTCTATGGCAGAACAAGGGGCTCAGTATATAAAGTAGGTGTGAGCACAAACACTAATCACCGTAGTCAGAATGTGCCTGTTTATTTATGGCAGTTACAAAGAGCCACTGGACTGGCCAGAGTGGGGCCGGGGATTGACTCTCAGTGGCTATAGGGACGAATCCAGGTGTAGCTCCTACTTGTGTTAACCCTGTGCTCAGCAATGCTCATGAAGCTTAGTGATAGACTTAAGCAAAGCAAGGGTTAATTATAAATGACGAGGCCTGATCCACGTGAGGGAGCTGCCATGTTGCCCTGACTAGGAATGCCCAATGAAACATGAAATAATTAGCAAAAAAAACTAAAATACTTCCTGGGTTTAACTGAGAATTAACCCTTTTCTCCAAATTCTTCAAGACAGACACGGGGATGCCCCTAATGGTGATGGCACATGTTGAGATCAGTTGCTCATGATAAATGTGATCTGCCACTAATTGCCTTCAAATGCTTCCCCACATGTAAGTAAATCAGGATTAAGGTGGCTGTACACAATTAGAGCTGCTCGTTTGGATCTAATCAGCAGGGCAGGGTGATATGGGGTTAAGCGGTTGTTCGGCCCTAGGGCCAAACAGTCGGATTACAAGAAGGAAATGGGTGCTGACCGGACCTTGATTGGCAACAAAAATCAAACCTGCCCGATCAATATCTGGTCGATCGGTATTGATTTGGGAGACCCACTGGAACACCCAAAACACGGACAGATAAACTGCCGAATTGGTCTAAATTGGTTTAATCTGACCGTGTATGGCCATCTTTAGTTGCCCATGGTAGATCAGATTTAGCTCAGTGTGTGACATTAGCCCTTATTAACCATTTGTTTTCTATCCCATAATGACTCATCAGCTGCCACTGGGACTCCTAGAACCATTCTGTTCTATCTAATTTACTTAAAGCAACAGTAACACCCCCATGGCTACACAGCAGTTTGTTTATATAAACTATAGTAGTACTTATCTGTTATCTACTGTGTATCCTGTGCTTGAATGGCTGCCCCCATGGCTACACAGCAGCTTGTTTATATAAAGATAGTAGTCTTCCTAAAGCAAACACATAACTTTAAGCATGGTGGCACACAGGGAGATTAGTAGCCAAGTGACAAATCTCTACTGCAGGCAACTAATCTCCCCAAATGCCTTCCCGTCTGCAAGAATGCGAATCACCGGCAGGATGGCATATGAATCGCTTGGAAAAGACAGACCAGGACACAGAGATGATGAGAGAGAAGAAACAAGAAAAATGTAAATAGGTTTGGAGAGTAGAGAGAGATGGAAAAGGAGAAATATAGAAGGGGAGAGAAGAGGGAGGATGGGGGAGAGTAAGGCCAAACAGTTGGGAGAGAAAAGGAAAGGAGAGGGGATGAGAGACAGAAGGAGAGAAGGGAAAGGGGGTTAGGGAGTAGAGACACAAATGGGGGAGAGGAGAAATATAGAAGGGGAGAGAAGAGGGAGGATGGGGGAGAGTAAGGCCAAACAGTTGGGGAGAAAAGGAAAGGAGAGGGGATGAGAGACAGAAGGAGAGAAGGGAAAGGGGGTTAGGGAGTAGAGAGACAAATGGGGGAGAGGAGAAATATAGAAGGGGGGAGAAGAGGGAGGATGGGGGAGAGTAAGGCCAAACAGTTGGGGGAGAAAAGGAAAGGAGAGGGGATGAGAGACAGAAGGAGAGAAGGGAAAGGGGGTTAGGGAGTAGAGAGACAAATGGGGGAGACGAGGGAGGATGGGGGGGAGTAGGGCCAAACAGTTGGGGGAGAAAAGGAAAGGAGAGGGGATGAGAAACAGAAGGAGAGAAGGGAAAGGGGGTTAGGGAGTAGAGAGACAAATGGGGGAGAGGAGAAATATAGAAGGGGAGAGAAGAGAGAGGATGGGGGAGAGTAAGGTCAAACAGTTGGGGGAGAAAAGGAAAGGAGAGGGGATGAGAGACAGAAGGAGAGAAGGGAAAGGTGGCTAGGGAGTAGAGAGACAAATGGGGGAGAGGAGAAATATAGAAGGGGAGAGAAGAGAGAGGATGGGGGAGAGTAAGGCCAAACAGTTGAGGGAGGAAAGGAAAGGAGAGGGGATGAGAGACAGAAGGAGAGAAGGGAAAGGGGGTTAGGGAGTAGAGAGACAAATGGGGGAGAGGAGAAATATAGAAGGGGAGAGAAGAGAGAGGATGGGGGAGAGTAAGGCCAAACAGTTGAGGGAGGAAAGGAAAGGAGAGGGGATGAGAGACAGAAGGAGAGAAGGGAAAGGGGGTTAGGGAGTAGAGAGACAAATGGGGGAGAGGAGAAATATAGAAGGGGAGAGAAGAGGGAGGATGGGGGAGAGTAAGGCCAACCAGTTGGGGGAGAAAAGGAAATGAGAGGGGATGAGAGACAGAAGGAGAGAAGGGAAAGGGGGTTAGGGAGTAGAGAGACAAATGGGGGAGAGGAGAAATATAGAAGGGAGAGAAGAGGGAGGATGGGGGAGAGTAAGGCCAAACAGTTGGGGAGAAAAGGAAAGGAGAGGGGATGAGAGACAGAAGGAGAGAAGGGAAAGGGGGTTAGGGAGTAGAGAGACAAATGGGGAGAGGAGAAATATAGAAGGGGAGAGAAGAGGGAGGATGGGGAGAGTAAGGCCAAACAGTTGGAGAGAAAAGGAAAGGAGAGGGGATGAGAGACAGAAGGAGAGAAGGGAAAGGGGGTTAGGGAGTAGAGAGACAAATGGGGGAGAGGAGAAATATAGAAGGGAGAGAAGAGGGAGGATGGGGGAGAGTAAGGCCAAACAGTTGGGGAGAAAAGGAAAGGAGAGGGGATGAGAGACAGAAGGAGAGAAGGAAAGGGGTTAGGGAGTAGAGAGACAAATGGGGGAGAGGAGAAATATAGAAGGGGGGAGAAGAGGGAGGATGGGGGAGAGTAAGGCCAAACAGTTGGGGGAGAAAAGGAAAGGAGAGGGGATGAGAGACAGAAGGAGAGAAGGGAAAGGGGGTTAGGGAGTAGAGAGACAAATGGGGGAGAGGAGAAATATAGAAGGGGGGAGAAGAGGGAGGATGGGGGAGAGTAAGGCCAAACAGTTGGGGGAGAAAAGGAAAGGAGAGGGGATGAGAGACAGAAGGAGAGAAGGGAAAGGGGGTTAGGGAGTAGAGAGACAAATGGGGGAGACGAGGGAGGATGGGGGGGAGTAGGGCCAAACAGTTGGGGGAGAAAAGGAAAGGAGAGGGGATGAGAAACAGAAGGAGAGAAGGGAAAGGGGGTTAGGGAGTAGAGAGACAAATGGGGGAGAGGAGAAATATAGAAGGAGAGAGAAGAGGGAGGATGGGGGAGAGTAAGGCCAAACAGTTGGGGGATAAAAGGAAAGGAGAGGGGATGAGAGACAGAAGGAGAGAAGGGAAAGGGGGTTAGGGAGTAGAGAGACAAATGGGAGAGGAGAAATATAGAAGGGGAGAGAAGAGAGAGGATGGGGAGAGTAAGGTCAACAGTTGGGGGAGAAAAGGAAAGGAGAGGGGATGAGAGACAGAAGGAGAGAAGGGAAAGGTGGCTAGGGAGTAGAGAGACAAATGGGGGAGAGGAGAAATATAGAAGGGGAGAGAAGAGAGAGGATGGGGGAGAGTAAGGCCAAACAGTTGAGGGAGGAAAGGAAAGGAGAGGGGATGAGAGACAGAAGGAGAGAAGGGAAAGGGGGTTAGGGAGTAGAGAGACAAATGGGGGAGAGGAGAAATATAGAAGGGTGAGAGAAGAGGGAGGATGGGGGAGAGTAAGGCCAACCAGTTGGGGGAGAAAAGGAAATGAGAGGGGATGAGAGACAGAAGGAGAGAAGGGAAAGGGGGTTAGGGAGTAGAGAGACAAATGGGGGAGAGGAGAAATATAGAAGGGAGAGAAGAGGAGGATGGGGGAGAGTAAGGCCAAACAGTTGGGGAGAAAAGGAAAGGAGAGGGGATGAGAGACAGAAGGAGAGAAGGGAAAGGGGGTTAGGGAGTAGAGAGACAAATGGGGGAGAGGAGAAATATAGAAGGGGAGAGAAGAGGAGGATGGGGGAGAGTAAGGCCAAACAGTTGGGGGAGAAAAGGAAAGGAGAAGGGGATGAGAGACAGAAGGAGAGAAGGGAAAGGGGGTTAGGGAGTAGAGAGACAAATGGGGGAGAGGAGAAATATAGAAGGGGAGAGAAGAGGGAGGATGGGGGAGAGGAAGGCCGAACAGTTGGGGAGAAAAGGAAAGGAGAGGGGATGAGAGACAGAAGGAGAGAAGGGAAAGGGGGTTAGGGAGTAGAGAGACAAATGTGGGAGAGGAGAAATATAGAAGGAGAGAGAAGAGGGAGGATGGGGGAGAGGAAGGCCAAACAGTTGGGGGAGAAAAGGAAAGAGGGGATTTAAAGATGTAATTTGGGGAGAATATAAAAGGAGAGGAAGGTAAGAAGAAGAAGCAGCAGATACAGGAGGAAGAGGAAGGTTGATGAAGAGGGGAGATTACTGGGCCCCATGTCTGAGCTTTTCAATCTGGGGCCCCAGTTACTGCTTTGTGAAGTTTCCATATGAAAAAAAGAGGCAACATTAATAATCACTTTCCAGAAAGTTCAAAAGTGGGAAGTGATTTATGTGTTTCTGATACAGTTTTTAACAACCCGGCCCTAAATTTAAATCAGAAGAGTCAGTGGAATGTGCTTGGACAGTTGCCCCTCTCTAATGGTCCCACAACTCCCGGTCACCCTACAGACAGCAAATAGTTACTTGCAGAGCGCTGGGAATTGTAAGAGAAAAGATCATTCTAATATTGGATTGGATAATACTGTTCCTCTGGGAGTGAACCATTGGTCGGAGCTCACGGAGGGGAGGAGATTATGTGCAGTTTGCTGAAGATACAAGATTTATAGGGGAACAAACCATTGTGTGGCTGTAAATAATTTATAGATCAACATCAGCTTGTAAATCAGCGATTCCATTTTATTCACACAGTGATTAAACTATAAAATTGTTATCTTTTATTTAGTGTTGGGACATCACATTGCAAGGGGAACTATCCCTCAACCCCCTGTTCATTATTGTTTCATCTGCAGGAAATACTGCATTTTCCTAAGGGGAATTCCCAGTGGTGGAACTGGATATTACTGGGCCCCACGGAAATTATTTATCCCAAATGTCTAGAGGTTGTACCTGTTTGAGCAATGTTTATTAAAATGATATATGAATTAAGGTCTCATGGGGGGCCCCTACGTCTCCTGGTCCTCCCTGCAGCCTCAGGGTCTGCTTCCTCTGTAGTTACCCCCCTAATTTCTATTAAAAGGTGCAGTAACCCCCATATGATAGTAGTATGGAGAGTGGAAGGCTGGGCGATGGGTTTCTTTACACAAATGAACGACGTCCAGGAGGGAAGTGTTTGCTGATTAATTCGGGGAGGGAACACAGGTTGGGAATGAGGGAGTCGGAGGAACAGCTGTTGGGCCAGAAGGTTCATATTGGGGCGAGTGAAGCAGAAAGTCATTGATGAGTCGGGTCACTGTGGATAGTTCAGATAAGAGACACTTGTGGGGCATTTAGAGCTTGTTGCTTGAGTTTGTTTAGGGAACGTGTTATTTTCTCACAACTATTAATCCTGAGCAAACATCACTGAGTGAGAAACATGGAGAACATTAAACAACCGCCAGGAATTGTACTGAACTCGCTGGGTAGCGTTACCAGCCGCAATGAGGAATTCTGAGTCTTTACACTAATAATGTACCAGAAAACTGTAAATTCCCAGAACAACATGAAAAACACAGAAATTGTAGCCTGAAGCAAAACTGTATGAACTTCAAAGATAATGAGGGTCTCTAGTCCTAAAACTCACACACTGAATGGGGAGTCCAAGGAATCTCATTAAAATATTCACAAGTGAATGTCCCCCGTCCCCCTCTCACTGGAACCATTTACATGAAAATAATTATATCCGTTATGTGACAGCAGCAGCCAAAGTCTCTCTACTCCCTAAAACCCTTTCCCTTCTCTCCTTCTGTCTCTCATCCCCTCTCCTTTCCTTTTCTCCCCCAGCTTGTTTGGCCTTACTGCTCCCATCCTTCCCTCTTCTTCCCCTTCTATATTTCTCCTCTCCCCATTTGTCTCTCTACTCCCTAACCCCCTTTCCTTCTCTCCTTCTGTCTCTTATCCCCTCTTCCTTTCCTTTCTCCCCCAACTGTTTGGCCTTTACTCTCCCCCATCCTCCCTCTTTCTCTCCCTTCTATATTTCTCCTCTCCCCCATTTGTCTCTCCTACCTCCGCTAACCCCCTTTCCCTTCTCTCCTTCTGTCTCTCATCCCCTCTGCTTTTTATTTTCTCCCCCAATTGTTTGGCCTTACCCTCCCCCATCTCCTCTTCTCTCCCCTCTATATTTCTCCTCTCCCCCATTTGTCTCTCTACTCCCTAACCCCTTTCCCTTCTCTCCTTCTGTCTCTCATCCCCTCTCCTTTCCTTTTCTCCCCAACTGTTTGGCCTTACTCTCCCCCATCCTCCCTCTTCTCTCCCCTTCTATATTTCTCTTCTCCCCATTTGTCTCTCTACTCCCTAACCCCCTTCCCTTCTCTCCTTCTGTCTCTCATCCCCTCTCCTTTCCTTTTCTCCCCCAACTGTTTGGCCTTACTCTCCCCCATCCTCCCTCTTCTCTCCCCTTCTATATTTCTCCTCTCCCCCATTTGTCTCTCTAACCCCCTTTCTCTTCTCTCCTTCTGTCTCTCATCCCCTCTCCTTTCCTTTTCTCCCCCAACTGTTTGGCCTTACTCTCCCCCATCCTCCCTCTTCTCTCCCCTTCTATATTTCTCCTCTCCCCCATTTGTCTCTCTACTCCCTAACCCCCTTTCCCTTCTCTCCTTCTGTCTCTCATCCCCTCTCCTTACCTTTTCTCCCCCAACTGTTTGGCCTTACTCTCCCCCATCCTCCCTCTTCTCTCCCCTTCTATATTTCTCCTCTCCCCCATTTGTCTCTCTAACCCCCTTTCTCTTCTCTCCTTCTGTCTCTCATCCCCTCTCCTTACCTTTTCTCCCCCCAACTGTTGGCCTTACTCTCCCCATCCTCCCTCTTCTCTCCCCTTCTATATTTCTCCTCTCCCCCATTTGTCTCTCTAACCCCCTTTCTCTTCTCTCCTTCTGTCTCTCATCCCCTCTCCTTTCCTTTTCTCCCCCAACTGTTTGGCCTTACTCTCCCCCATCCCTCCCTCTTCTCTCCCCTTCTATATTTCTCCTCTCCCCCATTTGTCTCTCTACTCCCTAACCCCCTTTCCCTTCTCTCCTTCTGTCTCTCATCCCTTCTCCTTTCCTTTTCTCCCCCAACTGTTTGGCCTTACTCTCCCCCATCCTCCCTCTTCTCTCCCCTTCTATATTTCTCCTCTCCCCCATTTGTCTCTCTAACCCCCTTTCTCTTCTCTCCTTCTGTCTCTCATCCCCTCTCCTTTCCTTTTCTCCCCCAACTGTTTGGCCTTACTCTCCCCCATCCTCCCTCTTCTCTCCCCTTCTATATTTCTCCTCTCCATTTGTCCCTTATCTTCCTGACCTCACCAAGCAATTTGATCTTTCCATGTATGGTGAGACCTTTAGTTGAGGCAAGTAGTTGAGCACATATTTATATATTTCTCTCTCTAATACAGGATCCCTATAAAAGAACATCATGTTTAGGGACAATGGTTGTTACTGAGGGTTCTGTTGGGTTTAACATGAAGTGGCTGAACTAAACTGATGTTTGGGGTGTAAAACTGGGCAGTTATATAATAATACCCATAATGTGGGTGAGATAAAGGAATCATGGTATCTGGCTAGTGACACCCCCATTGGGATCACCCTTCACACATTTTGGTAATGACATTTTTTACATTGTCTCTGTTCTGCAAATCAAGGGTCCGATCCATAAAGTGCAGAAATGAGAAATGATGGAATAACGCAGCAGAATTATCCGTATAAATAATGGCAGAATTTCCTGGGAAGATAAATGTCAAACAATCATTTATGAGACACAGCTTTTTGCCAGTTGGTTCTGATCAAGGCAGTTCGACCCCAGCACCCCCATCATTCATTAATCAACCTCTCCTTTGTTTTCCTTTACTCGAGATGCGGGGAGCCCTGGGGCTCATTCACAACAGACATAGTGAAGTTGTGGGTCCATTAAGCTCCCCATAGACGCGACGATTCTTCTTGCCGAACGACCAATTTTAGCAAAGTCTGACCAATCCTTTGAAATTATTGTGCGGTTAGTGGGATTCCAACGATCGTACATCTTACGATTTTTCGGCCGACATCTGTCAGGAAATTGATGGGCCAGGGTGAAAAAATCTCTGTGGGTCCCAGTGCAATGTATGTATGTCTGCAGGGCCAAGCAGCTCCCCTTTGTTTTCCTGCCAAATTGGTCTTTTAGTTGATGGACAATTCGTACGATCGTTCTGAGATAATCGAGGTCTCACGATCAGGATCTGATCTTTTAAAAATCTCAACATCTATGGGCAACTTTAGGAATCAGATCTGACAGATCATTCCCCATTCTCCATAGTTACGTGTAATTGATAACAGTGTCTATCTGTCCCTTTCTCTTTTCTGCACTGCAGGTAACTGGGTAACACTGGGGAGACCTACAAGACCCGTCCTATAAAGTGAAGCAAAAGAAGTTGACACACACTGCCATCTGCTGATTGAAGTTTATATTCAGCATTAACATCATTGGTGTCATCTCTAGCCATG
This sequence comes from Xenopus laevis, assembly GCF_017654675.1. Lineage (NCBI taxonomy): Eukaryota > Metazoa > Chordata > Amphibia > Anura > Pipidae > Xenopus > Xenopus laevis. The sequence continues at coordinate 1,456,584 of NC_054383.1, read as the reverse complement.
GGGTAAACAAGCACCTGGGACAGGGACTGATGGGAATGTGATAGAGACCTTAGAATGTAAGCTCACTGGGGCAGGGACTGATGGGTATGTAATAGGGATCTTGGATTGTAAGCTCACTGGGGCAGGGACTGATGGGATTGTAATAGGGACCTTAGATTGTAAGCTCACTGGGGCAGGGACTGATGGGAATGTGATAGGGACCTTAGATTGTAAGCTCACTGGAAAGGGACTGATGGGAATGTTATAGGGACCTTAGATTGTGAGCTCACTGGGACAGGGATTTGTGGGGATGTTATAAGGCACTTAGATTGTAAGATCACTTGTACTGATGGGAATGTGATAGAGACCTTAGAATGTAAGCTCCATGGGGCAGGAACTGATGACAATGTGATAGGACCCTTAGAATGTAAGCTCCATGGAGCAGGGACTGATGGGTATGTAATAGGGATTTTGGATTGTAAGCTCACTAAGGCAAAGACTGATGGGAATGATGTATATTCTCTGTACAGTGCTGTGGAATATAAATAAAGGATAATGATAATAGCCCCCCCCAATATGTCTCTTAAGTATAGATGTTTTCTGCATCACAATATATTCTATATCCTGATTCATTTCACGTTTTCATTGGTAAAATCCACATTAAAATCTTCTCTGTCAGACTCAGAATTTCAGAATCTCAGTTTTGCTCAGTTGTGTATTGCTCTTACTATTGCTCTTACTATAAGACACGTACTGTCCCCCTATTTAATGTCAGTGCTCATCATATTCCTTATTATCCCAATCAGACAGAATGTACCTGCCCCCCCCCCCCCCAGGGGCTGGAAAATACTGCGGTGTTACATTTATCTCTTTCTGATCTGGTTACAAATCTGTTTCATTACCAGTTTCTCTTCTCTCTCCAAACAAATTCACATTTACTGATGGGTTTCATCTGCTCCTTTCTATCTGCGTCTTCCATATTTATGAGACCCGCGGAGTGATTTAACCACGAGCTCCATCAATAATCCCCCTCTCAGCTCCGCTCATTGTCAGTCTGTGCACTCGCTGCTGTGGGATTTACTATTATAGAACGAACACTACAGGGACATATGAGGAATCATTCCCACTGGTGGGATGGGAGTGTGACTGTGGGATAGCAGGTATAGTAGGGAGAGATGGTGTCTATAGTAACAGTGGATAATAGTCTCTGGGAAGGGAGTGTGACTGTGGGATAGCAGGTATAGTAGGGAGAGATGTGTCTATAGTAACAGTGGGATAATAGTCTCTGGGAAGGGAGTGTGACTGTGGGATAGCAGGTATAGTAGGGAGAGATGGTGTCTATAGTAACAGTGGATAATAGTCTCTGGGAAGGGAGTGTGACTGTGGGATAGCAGGTATAGTAGGGAGAGATGTGTCTATAGTAACAGTGGATAATAGTCTCTAGGAAGAGAGTGTGAGTGTGGGATAGCAGGTATAGTAGGGAGAGATGGTGTCTATAGTAACAGTGGGATAATAGTCTCTGGGAAGGGAGTGTGACTGTGGGATAGCAGGTATAGTAGGGAGAGATTGTGTCTATAGTAACAGTGGATAATAGTCTCTGGGAAGGGAGTGTGACTGTGGGATAGCAGGTATAGTAGGGAGAGATGGTGTCTATAGTAACAGTGGATAATAGTCTCTGGGAAGGGAGTGTGACTGTGGGATAGCAGGTATAGTAGGGAGAGATGGTGCCTATAGTAACAGTGGATAATAGTCTCTGGGAAGGGAGTGTGACTGTGGGATAGCAGGTATAGTAGGGAGAGATGGTGTCTATAGTAACAGTGGATAATAGTCTCTGGGAAGGGAGTGTGACTGTGGGATAGCAGGTATAGTAGGGAGAGATGGTGCCTATAGTAACAGTGGATAATAGTCTCTGGGAAGGGAGTGTGACTGTGGGATAGCAGGTATAGTAGGGAGAGATGGTGTCTATAGTAACAGTGGATAATAGTCTCTGGGAAGGGAGTGTGACTGTGGGATAGCAGGTATAGTAGGGAGAGATGGTGCCTATAGTAACAGTGGATAATAGTCTCTGGGAAGGGAGTGTGACTGTGGGATAGCAGGTATAGTAGGGAGAGATGGGGCCTATAGTAACAGTGGATAATAGTCTCTGGGAAGGGAGTGTGACTGTGGGATAGCAGGTATAGTAGGGAGAGATGTGTCTATAGTAACAGTGGATAATAGTCTCTGGGAAGGGAGTGTGACTGTGGGATAGCAGGTATAGTAGGGAGAGATGTGTCTATAGTAACAGTGGATAATAGTCTCTGGGAAGGGATAGCAGGTATAGTAGGGAGAGATGGTGTCTATAGTAACAGTGGATAATAGTCTCTGGGAAGGGAGTGTGACTGTGGGATAGCAGGTATAGTAGGGAGAGATGTGTCTATAGTAACAGTGGATAATAGTCTCTGGGAAGGGATAGCAGGTATAGTAGGGAGAGATGGTGTCTATAGTAACAGTGGATAATAGTCTCTGGGAAAGGGAGTGTGACTGTGGGATAGCAGGTATAGTAGGGAGAGATGGTGCCTATAGTAACAGTGGATAATAGTCTCTGGGAAGGGAGTGTGACTGTGGGATAGCAGGTATAGTAGGGAGAGATGGTGTCTATAGTAACAGTGAGATAATAGTCTCTGGGAAGGGAGTGTGACTGTGGGATAGCAGGTATAGTAGGGAGAGATGTGTCTATAGTAACAGTGGGATAATAGTCTCTGGGAAGGGAGTGTGACTGTGGGATAGCAGGTATAGTAGGGAGAGATGGTGGCTATAGTAACAGTGGGATAATAGTCTCTGGGAAGGGAGTTGTGACTGTGGGATAGCAGGTATAGTAAGGGAGAGATGTGTCTATAGTAACAGTGGGATAATAGTCTCTGGGAAGGGAGTGTGACTGTGGGATAGCAGGTATAGTAGGGAGAGATGTGTCTATAGTAACAGTGGATAATAGTCTCTGGGAAGGGGAGTGGTGACTGTGGGATAGCAGGTAATAGTAGGGAGAGATGGTGTCTTATAGTAACAGTGGATAATAGTCCTCTGGAAGGGAGTGTGACTGTGGGATAGCAGGTATAGTAGGGAGAGATGTGTCTATAGTAACAGTGGGATAATAGTCCTCTGGGAAGGGAGTGTGACTGTGGGATAGCAGGTATAGTAGGGAGAGATGGTGCCTATAGTAACAGTGGGATAATAGTCTCTGGGAAGGGAGTGTGACTGTGGGATAGCAGGTATAGTAGGGAGAGATGGTGGCCTATAGTAACAGTGGGATAATAGTCTCTGGGAAGGGAGTGTGACTGTGGGATAGCAGGTATAGTAGGGAGAGATGTGTCTATAGTAACAGTGGGATAATAGTCTCTGGGAAGGGAGTGTGACTGTGGGATAGCAGGTATAGTAGGGAGAGATGTACCTATAGTAACAGTGGATAATAGTCTCTGGGAAGGGAGTGTGACTGTGGGATAGCAGGTATAGTAGGGAGAGATGGTGCCTATAGTAACAGTGGATAATAGTCTCTGGGAAGGGAGTGTGACTGTGGGATAGCAGGTATAGTAGGGAGAGATGGTGTCTATAGTAACAGTGGGATAATAGTCTCTGGGAAGGGAGTGTGACTGTGGGATAGCAGGTATAGTAGGGAGAGATGTGCCTATAGTAACAGTGGGATAATAGTCTCTGGGAAGGGAGTGTGACTGTGGGATAGCAGGTATAGTAGGGAGAGATGGTGCCTATAGTAACAGTGGATAATAGTCTCTGGGAAGGGAGTGTGACTGTGGGATAGCAGGTATAGTAGGGAGAGATGGTGCCTATAGTAACAGTGGGATAATAGTCTCTGGGAAGGGAGTATGACTGTGGGATAGCAGGTATAGTAGGGAGAGATGCTCTTGTGGGGATGCTCAGTACCCAGAAAAAGTGAATTTAGAGCTCTCATTATACTCGAATTTGAAGAAACTTGTCTTACTGTCTCCATCCTGTCCCACTGTCTCCATCTTACCCTAAAGACTTATTCCTAGTAATGGTGGGTTGCGGGTCATGTGACTGATTTAGGAAATGGGATAAGAGGAAGAGTTGAGGTGGAGCAAATTAAATGACATAGACCACAGATTTGAACTCTGAACCTGTATGGGGGTGGGGAGGGGGATTAGTGTGTAAATAGCGGGAGATGCCATGTAGCACCAGTGAATATACAGACATATATAGGTCACACAGCACATATATATTTATAAATCGGCTGTTTAGTTGCACAGATGGGCTGCGCTCTGTTCCTGTGATTTGAGCCATTGGATAATTAATCTGAGTCGTCTCCAGGATTCGGGAACAGGTAGTAACAAAGGTCACATGTGACACGTCAGTTACATCACTGAATTGTGTCATCGATATTTGTGCTCAGCGGGTCAAGATTAATTTTCTCACGATTCAGCCTGACGGGCGAAATTTTCCAGCAGATTTATCACATGATAAATACAGGGGCTGCGCCCGCTCACTGTGCAGGTTGATAAATGATGTGACTCAGGAACACACATTTTTAGTGTTTTTATTAAAAACAGAAATGGACATAATTCTATTTTCCTGATGCCTAAAGTGCTGCTCTCTGCGTAATCCTAATGACTGATTCTGTATTGTCTGCTGCTTTATCACCCTCCCCCTCTGCCGGGACCTGCTAAGCACAATTCAGCAGGAACAGTCCCTAAGTTTGCTCATAGTCTGTACAGAGAGATCCCATAAAACTATGGCAGCATAGGTATTCCCTGTACTAAGCACAATTCAGCAGGAACAGCCCCCTAAGTTTACTCATAGTCTGTACAGAGAGATCCCATAAAACTATGGTACATAGGTATTCCCTGTACTAAGCACAATTCAGCAGGAACAGTCCCTAAGTTTGCTCATAGTCTGTACAGAGAGATCCTATAAAACTATGGCAGCATAGGTATTCCCTGTACTAAGCACAATTCAGCAGGAACAGTCCCTAAGTTTGCTCATAGTCTGTACAGAGAGATCCCATAAAACTATGGCACATAGGTATTCCCTGTATTAAGCACAATTCAGCAGAAACAGCCCCTAAGTTTGCTCATAGTCTGTACAGAGAGATCCTATAAAACTATGGCAGCATAGGTATTCCCTGTACTAAGCACAATTCAGCAGGAACAGTCCCTAAGTTTGCTCATAGTCTGTACAGAGAGATCCCATAAAACTATGGCACATAGGTATTCCCTGTACTAAGCACAATTCAGCAGGAACAGTCCCTAAGTTTGCTCATAGTCTGTATAGAGAGATCCCATAAAACTATGGCACATAGGTATTCCCTGTACTAAGCACAATTCAGCAGGAACAGTCCCTAAGTTTACTCATAGTCTGTACAGAGAGATCCCATAAAACTATGGCAGCATAGGTATTCCCTGTACTAAGCACAATTCAGCAGGAACAGTCCCCTAAGTTTGCTCATAGTCTGTACAGAGAGATCCCATACCCATAAAACTATGACAGCATAGGTATTCCTTGTACTAAGCACAATTCAGCAGGAACAGTCCCTAAGTTTGCTCATAGTCTGTACAGAGAAATCCCATAAAACTATGGCACATAGGTATTCCCCTGTACTAAGCACAATTCAGCAGGAACAGTCCCCTAAGTTTGCTCATAGTCTGTACAGAGAGATCCCATACCCATAAAACTATGACAGCATAGGTATTCCCTGTACTAAGCACAATTCAGCAGGAACAGTCCCTAAGTTTGCTCATAGTCTGTACAGAGAAATCCCATAAAACTATGGCACATAGGTATTCCCTGTACTAAGCACAATTCAGCAGGAACAGCCCCTAAGTTTGCTCATAGTCTGTACAGAGAGATCCTATAAAACTATGGCAGCATAGGTATTCCCTGTACTAAGCACAATTCAGCAGGAACAGTCCCTAAGTTTGCTCATAGTCTGTACAGAGAAATCCCATAAAACTATGGCAGAATAGGTATTCCCTGTACTAAGCACAATTCAGCAGGAACAGTCCCTAAGTTTGTTCATAGTCTGTACAGAGAGATCCCATAAAACTATGGCACATAGGTATTCCCTGTACTAAGCACAATTCAGCAGGAACAGCCCCTAAGTTTGCTCATAGTCTGTACAGAGAGATCCTATAAAACTATGGCAGCATAGGTATTCCCTGTACTAAGCACAATTCAGCAGGAACAGTCCCTAAGTTTGCTCATAGTCTGTACAGAGAGATCCCATAAAACTATGGCAGAATAGGTATTCTCTGTACTAAGCACAATTCAGCAGGAACAGTCCCCTACAGTTGCTCAAAGTCTTTACAGAGAGATCTAATATCAACACCCCATCCTCAAACTCACTTCTGAGCCACAAAACATGATCGTGTAGAGCTTCAACCACAGAACCCCCCATTAGTAACGATACCCGAGTATCAGACTCATAGATCCTACTCTGTGATCCTTCCTACAAATCTGCCAATGGGGACTTTTTATGCGACTATGTGAAATGGAGTAAAAATCAATGTAAAAGAAATGTATGAAGGTGGGAGATTTATTTTACCCGACCCCTGGAAGTGGCTGAACAGAACTTGTGTAAGTCAATGGGGAAGATTCAAGTGTCAGGTCAATTCTGTTGGAAGTCGCTCTGTAGAAAAAGGAGAATAAAAACATGAAAGATAAACGCTGTATCTGCACAAAGAATTTTCAAGTTGATGTTTCTGTTCACAGCGGATTTCTCCAGTACGTGATCAGTGAAAATCTATAAGTACCTACTTTTTTATATTCGATGGTGTATTTGTTTGTTGTTTATTTACACGGCATGATCTCCAGTGAGTCCAGTGTCATCAGCTCGGCACTGAGATTCTACCCCAAAATGTCTGTTTGTCCTCTGTGAATGTTTTTAGTGCAACACTAATACCCCCAATAGTGTAACATGAATGCGGCAATGTTTCAACTGTGTCATTAACACTAAATTGACTATTGTGCTTATATCCTTGAAGAATACGTTGGTTCCAGCACTCACAATCCTTGTTGTATCAAAGATGTCTCTGGCCAGTGTTGTTATGAAAAAGACTTTCAGGGTTAAAGTGGTTTTGCTATTTGCAGGAACAAGGAACCTCATTGGGGGCTGCTGTTACCCCTTTTATGGCCAATATGTCCATGTGTTATCTGGCAGAAGAAAGAAACCCAAATGTGGGCTACTGTTGCCCCCTCGTTGGCCAATATGTCCATGTTTTATCTGTCAGAATCAAGGAACCCAAATGGGGGCTACTGTTGCCTGTTCGTTGGCCAATATTTCCATGTGTTATCTGGCATAATCAGGAACCTCAATGGGTGTTTAAGTTGCCCCATCTTTGGCCAAAGTATCTGTGTATTATCTGTCAGGAACAATTGACCTCAGTTTTTCTCAGTGCCAATTAAACTATGCCAGTACACAAATGTTTAGGTGCAAGTGTTCTGTATCTATTGGTGTGGCCCCTGTATCAACTCTGGTGCTATTGCCAGTTTGCCACTTTTGAGGTCCCTTGAACACCATGTGACACAGGCGTTAATTGGCTCTTGATGAGAACAAGTGTGTGTGTCTGGGTGTTGTGTGTGTGTGTGTCTGTGTGTGTCTTGTGTGTCTGTGTGTGGTGTGTGTGCATGGCAGTTGCCTTAGATTGTAAGTTCCTCTGGGGCAGGATATAAAACTGTACAGTGCTGCTGACTATGTTGTCACTATATATAAATAAAGGGTAAGGAAGGAGTTACAGCTTTATGTTTTTTGAAAAGGGATGTTTTGAAATTCTCTGTAATTCTAATAAATGATCAATATCTCAGTTGAATCCACTGGTACCATGGTGAAGGAAGAAATATCATGATGTGCAAACATAATACTGTGTAAATCCATCCACTTATACCGAGGAACGAGGAACAATAACAACGCGACTCCAACTCCTCATCTACACACAATGTTCCCCTGTGTTTGTCCAACTCATTATCTGATCCTAATGAGTCAGCAGCAGCCGCAACATTAACGGGTCCCATGTCCACTGATATTCCCCCAGCCCCCAGTGCAGCCACGTCACCTTATATAAACATGTCATGATATAGAGGGGCCCAATATATATATATATGTGTGTGTGTATATCACTATATGTGTGTGGGGTTGTCTGGGGAGAGGGTGAAACACAGGGGCATAATAAAGGTAGAAACAAAAGACAGAGACAAGAGGAAAGTGTTGGAAGGGTTACTGTCTGCTCTCATTTCCCTACAGAAATAGGGATTGGTAACACTAGATAGGTACCTAATATATAGAGACAAGAGGAAAGTGTTGGAAGGGTTACTGTCTGCTCTCTCTCATTTCCCTACAGAAATAGGGATTGGTAACACTAGATAGGTACCTAATATATAGAGACAAGAGGAAAGTGTTGGAAGGGTTACTGTCTGCTCTCTCTCATTTCCCTACAGAAATAGGGATTGGTAACACTAGATAGGTACCTAATATATAGAGACAAGAGGAAAGTGTTGGAAGGGTTACTGTCTGCTCTCTCTCATTTCCCTACAGAAATAGGGATTGGTAACACTAGATAGGTACCTAATATATAGAGACAAGAGGAAAGTGTTGGAAGGGTTACTGTCTGCTCTTTTCACACAGAAATGATTCTTTTTGAGGACAATGAGAATGTTGACCACAGAGTAAACAGTTTTTTCTTGGGGTTAAAGGGATACTGTCATGGGAAAATTTATTTTTTTTCAAAATGAATCAGTTAATAGTGCTGCTCCAGCAGAATTCTGCACTGAAATCCATTTCTCAGAAGAGCAAACAGATTTTTTTATATTCAATTTTGAAATCTGACATGGGGCTAGACATATTGTCAATTTCCCAGCTGCCCCAAGTCATGTGACTTGTGCTCTGATAAACTTCAATCACTCTTTACTGCTGTACTGCAAGTTGGAGTGATATCACCCCCTCCCTTTTCCCCCCCAGCAGCCAAACAACAGAACAATGGGAAGGTAACCAGATAGCAGCTCCCTGAGAAGGAAAAACAACAGTTTGCCAGAAAGCATTTCTCTCCTAAAGTGCAGGCACAAGTCACATGACTGGGGGCAGCTGGGAAATTGACTGTCTAGCCCCCATGTCAGATTTCAAAATTGAATATTAAAAAATCTGTTTGCTCTTTTGAGAAATGGATTTCAGTGCAGAATTCTGCTGGAGCAGAACTATTAACTGATGTGTTTTGAAAAAAACATGTTTTCCGATGACAGGATCCCTTTAAAGAACAGGATAAATAAGTGAGTATCCCTACACAGAGCTGCAATAGTAGACAAACAACAGCCTCCTCAGTTCAGTGTGAATGAATCAGAGGATTAGTAAAGCGCTTGCCTTATATTTCATTTTCTCATTCTTCCTTCCCCAGGCAAATCATTAGAATAATAAATAGGTGCGGGTGAGATATAATCACAATGCAAAGAATTCCAGGTTATCGGATAAGCAGCACAAGGTAGAAGCAGACATACTGGGCTGAAGAGCAGTTGAACCTCACAGTATTCTATTTCCCATTGGTGAGTAGGGAGCGCCGGTGCTAATGGAACGCCGTGTAAATTTATGCTCAGGGATCAGGAACATGATACAATAAATGGGCTTAAATGAAACTAAAATGAACCATGAAATGAGAGAAGCTCAGGTTGGATATAATGATTCCGGCTGCCAGGAATGACACTGTGAGACAAAGGCTTTTATTTATTAATGTGCCAATTCCTTTATAATAATTATTAATTAATAACAAATAATCCTTAGGTATCAAATTCATAATGGTACTTTGCAACAGTCTCTTCTTTTATAAAGACTTCCTTGATTGAACCTGAAGGTTAACTTTTTGTCAAATATTTAAGATTTTTGTATTGTTTTGCCTCCCCATTAGTGCTCTTCATATTTGTCCAGAGACTGTAAATTACCTCTATAGTCACCCATTACCCAAAAGACCACCAATAAGCAACTTACTGTACATGAATTTGCTTTGATCCAGGGATGGAAGATAAATATCTCTTACATATTTATTCATTGTACTCATATTGCTTCCATTCCCTTTATCAGCTTAGTCACTCTTCTCTGTACTTTATTTCATTACTGTCCCTTATACATTTATATATAGTGATCATATCCCCTTATATATTTATATATAGTGATCATATCCCTCTTATATATTTATATATAGTGATCATATCCCCTTATATATTTATATATAGTGATCATATCCCCCTTATATATTTATATATAGTGATCATATCCCCTTATATATTTATATATAGTGATCATATCCCCTTATATATTTATATATAGTGATCATATCCCTCTTATATATTTATATATAGTGATCATATCCCCTTATATATTTATATATAGTGATCATATCCCCCTTATATATTTATATATAGTGATCATATCCCCCTTATATATTTATATATAGTGATCATATCCCCTTATATATTTATATATAGTGATCATATCCCCTTATATATTTATATATAGTGATCATATCCCCCGTATATATTTATATATAGTGATCATATCCCCTTATATATTTATATATAGTGATCATATCCCCTTATATATTTATATATAGTGATCAAATCCTGCTAATATATTATATATACTGATCAAATCCTGCTAATATATTTATATATACTGATCATATCCCTTATATATTTATATATAGTGATCATATCCCCTTATATATTTATATATAGTGATCATAATCCCCTTATATATTTATATATAGTGATCAGATCCTGCTAATATATTTATATATACTGATCATATCCCCTTATATATTTATATATAGTGATCATATCCCCTTATATATTTATATATAGTGATCAAATCCCGCTAATATATTTATATATAGTGATCATATCCCCCTTATATATTTATATATAGTGATCATATCCCCTTATATATTTATATATAGTGATCAAATCCCGCTAATATATTTATATATAGTGATCAAATCCCGCTAATATATTTATATATAGTGATCATATCCCCCTTATATATTTATATATAGTGATCATATCCCCTTATATATTTATATATAGTGATCATATCCCCCTTATATATTTATATATAGTGATCATATCCCCTTATATATTTATATATAGTGATCATATCCCCTTATATATTTATATATAGTGATCATATCCCTCTTATATATTTATATATAGTGATCATATCCCCTTATATATTTATATATAGTGATCATATCCCCCTTATATATTTATATATAGTGATCATATCCCCTTATATATTTATATATAGTGATCATATCCCCTTATATATTTATATATAGTGATCATATCCCTCTTATATATTTATATATAGTGATCATATCCCCTTATACATTTATATATAGTGATCAGATCCCCCTAATATATTTATATATAGTGATCATATCCCCTTATATATTTATATATAGTGATCATATCCCCTTATATATTTATATATAGTGATCATATCCCCCTTATATATTTATATATAGTGATCATATCCCCCTTATATATTTATATATAGTGATCATATCCCCTTATATATTTATATATAGTGATCATATCCCCTTATATATTTATATATAGTGATCATATACCCCGTATATATTTATATATAGTGATCATATCCCCTTATATATTTATATATAGTGATCATATCCCCTTATATATTTATATATAGTGATCAAATCCTGCTAATATATTTATATATAGTGATCAAATCCTGCTAATATATTTATATATAGTGATCATATCCCCTTATATATTTATATATAGTGATCATATCCCCTTATATATTTATATATAGTGATCATATCCCCTTATATATTTATATATAGTGATCAGATCCTGCTAATATATTTATATATACTGATCATATCCCCTTATATATTTATATATAGTGATCATATCCCCTTATATATTTATATATAGTGATCAAATCCCGCTAATATATTTATATATAGTGATCATATCCCCCTTATATATTTATATATAGTGATCATATCCCCTTATATATTTATATATAGTGATCAAATCCCGCTAATATATTTATATATAGTGATCAAATCCCGCTAATATATTTATATATAGTGATCATATCCCCCTTATATATTTATATATAGTGATCATATCCCCTTATATATTTATATATAGTGATCATATCCCCCTTATATATTTATATATAGTGATCAAATCCCCTCATATATTTATATATATATATATATATATATAGTGATCATATCCCCTTATATATTTATATATAGTGATCAAATCCCCTCATATATTTATATATAGTGATCATATCTCCTTATATATTTATATATAGTGATCATATCCCCTTATATATTTATATATAGTGATCATATCCCCCGTATATATTTATATATAGTGATCATATCCCCTTATATATTTATATATAGTGATCATATCCCCTTATATATTTATATATAGTGATCAAATCCTGCTAATATATTTATATATAGTGATCAAATCCTGCTAATATATTTATATATACTGATCATATCCCCTTATATATTTATATATAGTGATCATATCCCCTTATATATTTATATATAGTGATCATATCCCCTTATATATTTATATATAGTGATCAAATCCCGCTAATATATTTATATATAGTGATCATATCCCCCTTATATATTTATATATAGTGATCATATCCCCTTATATATTTATATATAGTGATCAAATCCCGCTAATATATTTATATATAGTGATCAAATCCCGCTAATATATTTATATATAGTGATCATATCCCCCTTATATATTTATATATAGTGATCATATCCCCTTATATATTTATATATAGTGATCATATCCCCCTTATATATTTATATATAGTGATCAAATCCCCTCATATATTTATATATATATATATATATATAGTGATCATATCCCCTTATATATTTATATATAGTGATCAAATCCCCTCATATATTTATATATAGTGATCATATCTCCTTATATATTTATATATAGTGATCATATCCCCTTATATATTTATATATAGTGATCATATCCCCTTATATATTTATATATAGTGATCATATCCCCTTATATATTTATATATAGTGATCATATCCCCTTATATATTTATATATAGTGATCATATCCCCTTATATATTGATATATAGTGATGATATCCCCTTAATATATTTATATATAGTGATCATATCCCCCTTATATATTTATATATAGTGATCATATCCCCTTATATATTTATATATAGTGATCATATCCCTCTTATATATTTATATATAGTGATCATATCCCCTTATATATTTATATATAGTGATCATATCCCCTTATATATTTATATATAGTGATCATATCTCCTTATATATTTATATATAGTGATCATATCCCCCTTAACTGTCTCTTCTCCAGTGTAACAATCCCAACTTGTCTTTCCCCATAACTGATCCCTTCCATTCCCTTTATCAGCTTAGTCGCTCTTCTCTGTACTTTCTCTATTTAATAAAGTCCCTTCCAAACCATATTCTAGATGGGATCTTACAGGTTATTTGCAGAATGACCCTCTCCCCATGTTAATGACACAGGAGATTACCTGCCCGGCCCAGTTATTAACCACAAATACCCCCGGGTCCTTCTCTATTAAGGATTCGTGCAACGTAGCCCCCAGCCTGTTTCTGTACTGGAGATGATTCTGTGCATTGAGAAGAGACAGAGAGAAGTTCAGTGATTTCACGGTTGGGATTTCAGGGGATTAAGTTCTATATAAACCCTGTGACTGTGAGAGTAGAAATAATGTCCCGTGTGTTTCTAGTGGGTGATAATTCCTGTGTAGCTTTTGTGATAATGACAGTAAATAAAAACACAGTTTTCTGCTGTTACTTCTCCTCCTCAGGTGAGTTCCCCTCGGCTGGACTTACACAACAGAGACAAGAAACAGGAGCGGCGTTTGAGGACATTTCTAAATCAATATCAGCTCCTTAGACTAAATCGCTGTGTCTGGAACAAGTGCCCCTGAGGGAGCCGCTCAGAGTTTTGAGTTGCAGTTCAGTTATTTTCTCTTGCGACTCCCTGGATTATTTCGTTTCAAGTCTTTTCATAGACGAGACATTAAAACCTGCAGAACATGGGGAGCCGGCAGATAATTATAACCAGAAACCTACAAGGAGCTTTATTTGGGGCTAATTTTGATTTGCCGTTCGGCAACAAAAAACAATTTGTTCTACTTAATGTTAGGAAGGGTTCAGAGCCAATCAGAAGGCTGGAAATTGGTTTCTTAGAACTGCTATGGCCATAGGTAAAGAATAATGACGATTGAGGAGGCCAAAGAGAGATATTATGTTATTTATATTCATATATTTTATAAAGCCAGGTTCAGCCGCACTATAACAGTAATCTTGGATCTTGTTCAGCATCTTTTGTGAGTCAGTGGCACTGCACATGCTCAGTTGGCTCTGAGCTACTGTGAGAAGCTGAGCTTATGGCTTATGTGATGCTACAGGGCTGATTATGAACTAATCCTCCTGCAGACTGCACTGATTTATTTGCTGCCGCGAAATGTGAATCTGAATTAATAATTATTACTAACACATACCTCCCAAGTGTCCCGTTTTCAGAGGGACAGTCCCTCTTTTGACAGCTCAACCCGCAGTCCCTCGTTTGTACTGGAAAATCCAGTTTTTTCTCTGCATTGAACAGCCAGAAAAAGAAACAAAGTTTCTAACTTAATTAGCTTTTGGTAGAGAGCCCAGAACAGCCACATTAGCAGATAAGGTACTTTTGTAACAATTGTGAGATTAGCAAATAAGTAAGTGTAACAATATAAGATAACAGGTCTCTTGGGATATGTTAGACTCGCAGCTTAAAGGGCAATTCACCTTCATTAGCAAAACTGTAATAACTGAAAAAAAAACACAGAAATATGTTCAAACTTTCATAACCTGGCAAATTTTGTAAAATTAACATGGTAATTAGGGGGTGTGGCCACAAAAACGGGTGTGGTGAAAAACATTCATTGCGCTACGCACGGCAACTTTTTCTCTCTCTTTTTATTTCCAAAATTTTGGGAGATATGCTAATCAGCCTTGTGTTGTGAATATTATATTGTATATGTACGGTATATTGTGAGTGGGACTCTAAGCTCAGGTAAGTGAAAACAGCCCAGAGCATGTGCTGGAAATCAGCAGAAAAGATTGATGGAGAGCTACTAGGGCATCTTCAGGGGTACAGATCTTCCCTGCTTAAGGGCTGAAATACCCATAGGCTGGTAATGGAAACCCAAACCCTAAGCTGCAGCATTTCTAGTCCAATTCTGTGTTGGGTTTAATTAATTAATTAATTAATTAATTAATTAATTAATTCTTATTCTTATTATTCAATTTATTCCCAGACGCTGTGAATGTAGTGTTTTTTTTTTTTGTTTTTTTTTACAATTTCAGAGTAGCTGGGGGGGAGGGTGTATTAGACCCTGATGTGGCAACCCCTGTGGCCCCCAGTCCAACACAGGTACTGACATTGTGACTCAAAAAGTAGTGATTGGCCGGCCCCAAACTCACATTTTCATCATTATTATTACAGGCAAGTTCATTGGTTCCTGATAGAACTGACCTTGGTATATGGGATTGGGTGATGGGCTGTAAACTCCATTAGGGCAGGGACTGATGGATAATCTCTGTATATGTTGGAACTATATTTAAAAAAGGAAAATAATACTATTATTGGGCCAGAAAAAGACCTTGAATCTATGTGACATCTCTATGGGTGGCAATTGCAGAAGACAAGTTGGCCGAGGGCAGAAGTTCTTTAGACTGTTTAGGTTTGACTTTATCTGTCTCTATAAATAGTAAATAGCAAAGTCATAATGAGAAAGAATAATTCACGGCAGGAGACCTGAACACCTACTTCTTCTCATTGATTCAGTTCCTTATATTTGGGTCGCTCACACCCAAAGTGGTTTATAAAGAATCCCAGGCAGGAGCGCAGGCTCATCAGGAACATAATATTCTGCCTCATGAATTATAGAGGCAGAAAAACAACATCAAAACAGCCGCTCGTTAGATGTAAATTACTGTTTAGTGGGAAACAGTTCATTTATTGCTCCGAACACATCAAGTGGCGATGTGCAACCCCGGCTCCTGCGCCGTTCTACTATTTATACCCCGGCCCTTCCAGCTCCTCCGCCTTCTCTGTACAGAACTTCGGGGCAGCAATTTGGAGACGGACAACATTTTTCTGCTTGAAAATGAAATTAGAGCAACAACTAAAACACGTTGGAAAGAGTTGAATGCGCTGGAACATCAGCCTCAGCAACAACAACGTAGCACTGCAGAGATAAGAGTGAGATGTCGGGGTTAAATGAATTAAAGATGGGCTCATCAGAAGCAAAGTATCAGGCTGAACTGAAAAATGGATTAAGAAATAATGTAAGTGCATCACATTAACCAGCTCAAGGCTGTACAGCCAGTACATCAATAATACACACAGTATAGAGACCCAGGCCTTGTGCTATTAAACAGCAGTTCACATTTAAATAACTGTTAGTAGGATATAGAGAGGGATATTCTGAAACAATTTGCAATTGGTTTTCATTGTTTATTATTTGTGGTTTTTGACTTATTTAGCTTTTTATTGCAATTGCAGCAATCTGGTTGCTATTGCCCAAATTACCTTAGCAACCGTGCATTTATCTGAATAAGAGACTGGAATATGAATAGGAGAGGGCTGAATAGAAAGATGAGAACTAAAAAGTAGCAATAACAATACATTTGTAGCCTTACAGAGCATTTGTTTTTTTAGACGGGGTCAGCAACCCCCATTTGAAAGCTGGAAAGAGTCAGAAGAAGAAGGCAAATAATTCAAAAACTATAAAAGAGGAAAAAATTAAGACCAATAGAAAGATCCCCGTTTGAAAGCTGGAAAGAGGCAAATAAATGTAAAACTGTAAAAACAAGGGCCAATTGAAAAGTTGCTTATAATTAGCCATTCTATAGCAGACTAAAAGTTAATGTAAAGGTGATCAACCCCTTTAAACAATTATTCTGCTATACTGCTGGAATAACCTAGCACTCACTGGCCCTCAGTCTGGCACCTGATGTCTGGTTTGATACAGGTATGGGATTGGTTATCCGGAAACCCGTTATCTAGAAAGCTCTGAATTACAGAAAGGCCATCTCCCATAGACTCCATTTTATCCAAATAATCCACATTTTTAAAAATGATTTATTTTTTCTCTGTAATAATAAAACAGTAGCCTGAACTTGATCCCAACTAAGATATAATTAATCCTTATTGGAAGCAAAACCAGCCTATTGGGTTTATTTCATGTTTATATGATTTTATAGTAGACTTAAGGTATGAAGATCCAAATTACAGAAAGATCCAATACCCGGAAAACCCCAGGTCCCTGGGGTTTTTGCGGATATTGGATCTTTCTGTACTTGATCCCAACTAAGATATAATTAATCCTTATTGGAAGCATTCTGGATAGCAGGTCCCTGTATTGCCATTGATTATTCTGCCATAAGACGGATAAGCAAATGCAACCTCAGTACAGGTATAGGACCTGTTATCCAGAATGCTTAGGACTTCGGGATTTCCAAATAAAGGATCTTTCTGTAATTTGGGTCTTCATACCTTAAGTCTACTAAAAAAGAATTTAAACATTAATTAAACCATCAAACCAATGACTACCTTAAGGATTAATTATATCTCGGTTGGGATCAAATTCAAGTTACTGTCTTCTTATTACAAGGAAAAGGAAAATTTTAATTATTTTATTAAAATGGAGCTGATGAGAGACGGCTTTGCCGTAATTCAGAGCTTCCTGATAATGGATCCGATACCTGTACTTTAATAAAGTCCGTCCCTTTTAATCTGACAAGGCGAAAGCTCTGCACATCTGTATATAAAACAAACTTCATGGTCCCCAGGAATTGTATCAACTTAATTAACTCGTCACCCGGGAAGATTCTCGTATTAACAAATGTAAAATAATCTTTTCTTGTTTGGGATGAAATGAGTTTTTATTACATGAGAATGTGGGAAATTGATTGGATCAGAGTGAGAGAATAATGAGACCCTCTCGTGTTGCTGTAATTACATTGAAGGTTTCATTGATATTCGCTCTCTATTTACTCTCCGCTGCATCGGATCAGGTGGGTTCTGACAATGATCTCCAGCTTGTAACTGTATTAATGATCTTCTTTATATTGACTTGTAAAGATTTTCAATTAAGTACCGTTTATTTGGAGAATAATTACCTTTGCAGACAATGGCAGCTCTATACATTAGACTTAGTGGGAAAGCCAGAAATACATATAAATAACAAGAGAACAGCACAGAACCAATCCCTTCTGGGTTCTGCTTTTCTTATTAATAAGGAAATATCATTTCACTTTTTTCCAACTAAAACGCAGAGCGTCAAAGCCTTTTATATGGAATGTCTACAAGAGAATCAAGAATAAGGTCACTGTCATTTTCATCAGAATAGGAAATCATTGTCTGTGTAGGAAAATAATGTACAAGAGCAAATCAAATGATTCTAAATATGATTCTGTCTCAGTCTCACCTTAAACAGTCATGTATTATAAGGGATAATGTACCCCCTACTGTAAATGATAAGGATATTAGAAGTCACTGAGGGGTTGTTCTGTGACCATATAAAGGCACAAGGCTGCAGGCTGAGTTATACAGGGAACTCTGAGTATCACTCATGTATTATAAGGGATAATGTACCCCCTACTGTAAATGATAAGGATATTAGAAGTCACTGAGGGGTTGTTCTGTGACCATATAAAGACACAAGGCTGCAGGCTGAGTTATACAGGGAACTCTGAGTATCACTCATGTATTATAAGGGATAATGTACCCCCTACTGTAAATGATAAGGATATTAGAAGTCACTGAGGGGTTGTTCTGTGACCATATAAAGGCACAAGGCTGCAGGCTGAGTTATACAGGGAACTGAGTATCACTCATGTATTATAAGGGATAATGTACCCCCTACTGTAAATGATAAGGATATTAGAAGTCACTGAGGGGTTGTTCTGTGACCATATAAAGGCACAAGGCTGCAGGCTGAGTTATACAGGGAACTCTGAGTATCACTCATGTATTATAAGGGATAATGTACCCCCTACTGTAAATGATAAGGATATTAGAAGTCACTGAGGGGTTGTTCTGTGACCATATAAAGACACAAGGCTGCAGGCTGAGTTATACAGGGAACTCTGAGTATCACTCATGTATTATAAGGGATAATGTACCCCCTACTGTAAATGATAAGGATATTAGAAGTCACTGAGGGGTTGTTCTGTGACCATATAAAGGCACAAGGCTGCAGGCTGAGTTATACAGGGAACTGAGTATCACTCATGTATTATAAGGGATAATGTACCCCCTACTGTAAATGATAAGGATATTAGAAGTCACTGAGGGGTTGTTCTGTGACCATATAAAGGCACAAGGCTGCAGGCTGAGTTATACAGGGAACTCTGAGTATCACTCATGTATTATAAGGGATAATGTACCCCCTACTGTAAATGATAAGGATATTAGAAGTCACTGAGGGGTTGTTCTGTGACCATATAAAGGCACAAGGCTGCAGGCTGAGTTATACAGGGAACTCTGAGTATCACTCATGTATTATAAGGGATAATGTACCCCCTACTGTAAATGATAAGGATATTAGAAGTCACTGAGGGGTTGTTCTGTGACCATATAAAGGCACAAGGCTGCAGGCTGAGTTATACAGGGAACTCTGAGTATCACTCATGTATTATAAGGGATAATGTACCCCCTACTGTAAATGATAAGGATATTAGAAGTCACTGAGGGGTTGTTCTGTGACCATATAAAGGCACAAGGCTGCAGGCTGAGTTATACAGGGAACTCTGAGTATCACTCATGTATTATAAGGGATAATGTACCCCCTACTGTAAATGATAAGGATATTAGAAGTCACTGAGGGGTTGTTCTGTGACCATATAAAGGCACAAGGCTGCAGGCTGAGTTATACAGGGAACTCTGAGTATCACTCATGTATTATAAGGGATAATGTACCCCCTACTGTAAATGATAAGGATATTAGAAGTCACTGAGGGGTTGTTCTGTGACCATATAAAGGCACAAGGCTGCAGGCTGAGTTATACAGGGAACTCTGAGTATCACTCATGTATTATAAGGGATAATGTACCCCCTACTGTAAATGATAAGGATATTAGAGGTCACTGAGGGGTTGTTCTGTGACCATATAAAGGCACAAGGCTGCAGGCTGAGTTATACAGGGAACTCTGAGTATCACAGTTGTATTACTTCTCCAGTGTAACAATCCCAACTTGCCTTTCCCCATAACTGATCGCTTCCATTCCCTTTATCAGCTTAGTCGCTCTTCTCTGTACTTTCATTAATATCCATTTGAGCACTGAAATCTGCACGGCATATTCTAGATAGGGCCTTACCAGTGCTATATAAAGTAGAGATAAGTAAAACCTTCTTCTATAGATTAAGAAAGTGAATACAATTGGACCTAATACAGAACCCAGTGGGACCAAACTTAAAGTAAAGAATGTACCAGTGACACTCCCCTCTGATCCAGTTTCCTACCCAAGTACAAGCGGCGTTACCAATAGCAACAAACCTTATTGTATAAAGCAATTGTTCTTTATAGGACTGTAACAAAACAGACTCACCGACCTATAAGTACAAGGGTGAGCACATAAACCCTATATAAATACTAGAAGTACATTATCTTGCCCCTAATCTACAGTTACTATAGCAGCTGAGTTGGAATCAGAGAAATGTAGAAATGTCGGCCTGGCTTTAAGTGAAAAAATTCAAATACAAAGGATTTTATTCTATTAAGCGCAGGAGCCCAGATAAAGGCAATGAAGCTGGATACCTACACTAAATAAACACAATTAAATTGAAATCTAATAGCATGAAGTACAAATGGAAATATAAAGAGGACTAAGATGAAGGAATAAAGTCTCCAGAGCTGAATTTACAGACCCAAGAAAGGACACACTTTAACCTGCACTCATTTATACATAAACTTTACTTTATTTGGGGGTATGTCAGAGTATCAGGCATTTAATATAAAGAAATGTATTGGGAATACAATTAACTATACCTTTAGACTGTACTGTATTGGACTGAATCAATATGGCACCTCCCTCCTCCCATATGTATAAATACAAATATACAGAGAAGGAATGTTCTGGGCACACAATAAGCTATACCCTCATACTGTACTGTCTAAGGGAATCAATATGGCACCTCCTCCTCCCATATGTATAAATACAAATATACAGAGAAGGAATGTTCTGGGCACACAATAAGCTATACCCTCATACTGTACTGTCTAAGGGAATCAATATGGCACCTCCTCCTCCCATATGTATAAATACAAATATACAGAGAAGGAATGTTCTGGGCACACAATAAGCTATACCCTCATACTGTACTGTCTAAGGGAATCAATATGGCACCTCCTCCTCCCATATGTATAAATACAAATATACAGAGAAGGAATGTTCTGGGCACACAATAAGCTATACCCTCATACTGTACTGTCTAAGGGAATCAATATGGCACCTCCTCCTCCCATATGTATAAATACAAATATACAGAGAAGGAATGTTCTGGGCACACAATAAGCAATACCCTCATACTGTACTGTCTAAGGGAATCAATATGGCACCTCCTCCTCCCATATGTATAAATACAAATATACAGAGAAGGAATGTTAACACAGCAAGGAACACTTTCCCTTTAATCACTCTGTATTCTCTCTGCTCATAGGTCATTTGCATAAAGGATTCAGTTCACTCCAGATGAAAGGGATCTGTCTGACAGGTGGGGAATTTGGTTTCATTTGTTCCTCTGATTTTCAGAAACTTTGCAGCTCCAGATGACTCAGCGCCAAGGGATTGGGTTTATTTCTAAAGATCCGCACAAAGGAAATCAATACGAAATTTCTGAGCTTTTGTGTAAGTATCTTAATTTGATCCTAGTGTGTGTGAAATAGGTTGAAGCTCCAATCATCATCATCATCATCATCATTTATTTATATAGCGCTGTCAAGATACGCAGTGCTTTAGAAATGTGAGCAGGGACTGATGGGAAAGTGATAGGGCCTTAGATTGTAAGCTCACTGGGACAGGGACTGATGGGAATGTGATAGGGACCTTAGATTGTAAGCTCACTGGGATAGGGACTGATGGGAATGTGATAGGGACCTTAGATTGTAAGCTCACTGGGACAGGGACTGATGGGAATGTGATAGGGACCTTAGATTGTAAGCTCACTGGGATAGGGACTGATGGGAATGTGATAGGGACCTTAGATTGTAAGCTCACTGGGATAGGGACTGATGGGAATGTGATAGGGACCTTAGACTGAAAAATCACTGGATAAGGGAATGATGGAAATGTGATAGAGGCCTTAAATTGTAAGCTCACTGGGGAGGGACTGATGGGAATATGATAGGGACCTTAGACTGTAAGATCACTAAGGCAGGGACTGATGGGAATGTGATAGGGACCTTAGATTGTAAGCTCACTGGGGCAGGGACTGATGGGAATGTGATAGGGACCTTAGATTGTAAACTCACTGGGGCAGGGACTGATGGGAATGTGATAGGGACCTTAGATTGTAAACTCACTGGGGCAGGGACTGATGGGAATGTGATAGGGACCTTAGATTGTAAGCTCACTGGGATAGGGACTGATGGGAATGTGATAGGGACCTTAGATTGTAAGCTCACTGGGGCAGGGACTGATGGGAATGTGATAGGGACCTTAGATTGTAAGCTCACTGGGATAGGGACTGATGGGAATGTGATAGGGACCTTAGATTGTAAGCTCACTGGGGCAGGGACTGATGGGAATGTGATAGGGACCTTAGATTGTAAGCTCACTGGGATAGGGACTGATGGGAATGTGATAGGGATCTTAGATTGTAAAATGACTGGATTAGGAATTGATGGAAATGTGATAGAGACTTTAGATTGTAAACTCACTGGGGCAGGAATTGATGTGAATGATGTATAATCTTTGAATCTATATTGGCGCTATATAAAGGATAACAATAACGTTGCCCCTTTAAACGCTGCTGTCAGGAAAAGAAAGTGACATTTAGTGAGACAGAACAGTGGGGAGGAGAGAGGAACAAGACTTGGACGAGCTTTGCCCCCCGGCTGAAAATAAAATTATGTTTCGGTGGCAGAAAAACTCATATTTTGGATTGTTTCTGTGGCAGGAAAGGTCTTGTATAAAAGTGTATATTTCTGTCAGTTCTGTGATTACACAAACTCTTTTACCTTGAGGCCGTTCCTGCTGGAAGCCGTGTGTGAAACGAGGAAACTAAATGGCGATAAACGTTCCCTGTGAAGCCTGAGAGTCAGAGAGAACAAATTAAAACGCGTCTCGGGTTGGTTGGAGAGCCAAGTCAAAAGGGTTCTGTCTCATTGCAAACGCCGTGGTTTTGGGCAAAAGATCAGAAACATTGATCTCGCCCCCATTTTGCTTTTCACTCTCAATTAAAGGGAAACAAACCCATGACTCCTGTCCCTGTGTGAGACCGGGTCACATGACTGGATGGAAGTGGATTGGCCCACAAATATCAGTAGATAGAGATGTAGGAAAGGACCCAGATTTTTTCTGTAAATAATCCAAATAAAGCAGTTTCCAGAAATAAAGAATCACTTTCATGACCCCCCCAATAACATTAGTCGACGAGTAGAGTTTTCAGATCAAGTTCGTCAGATATTAAACTTTGATGCAAAACGAAGTGAAACACAAAGGAACAATCAAAATGAATTTGTTTAGAACGAATTGACGTATTGATCAATTTCCCCGGGTTTTACATGAAAAGTAGTAATTGCTGCGGGGGGAGATTTAACCTTTCGGGGCTTTGTACCACTCAGCAATCTACACAAGGTCGTCAATTAAAAGCAATTAATGGATCAGTAAACGAACGTGGGGGGGATTCGTTTTAATGCTTTGATTTCCGGCATTGCATCAGGGGAGACCGGAGGGGGGTCTCTAATTATATCAAAAGTGACGTCAAAATAGTTGGACATCAGATGCATAAAATATAATGGGGCCCATTGATTCAGGTTTAAGCTCTTCAGGGGGTCATTAAAGTGCAGCTAAATATTAGTTATTACCCCTTCCTCCTATGGTCACTTAATTATACCTGAAAGAGCATTTCTATTCCCATTTAGTCTTTAGTCAGTCCAGCTTGATATATTGTCTGTGCCTATGTGTATATAAGTGTGTATATGTGTGTGTGTGTGTATATATGTGTGTATATATGTGTGTACATGTGTATATATGTGTGTATATGTGTGTATATGTGTGTATATTTGTGTGTGTATGTGTGTATATATGTGTGTACATGTGTATATATGTGTGTATATGTGTATATATATGTACAGCGCTACTGTGTATGCAGCCACTTCACTGGACTATTAGGTGCTGAATAATTACCCCAATGCTCATCCATCCTTCATAATGTGCTTGTATCTCAACTGAATATGAGAGAGGGGCTGATGGTTTTGGTGGGGGGACCATGAGGGGCTGATGGGATTGGTGGGGGGACCATGAGGGGCTAATGGGTTTGTTGGTGGGACCATGAGGGGCTGATGGAATTGGTGAGGGAACTAAGAGGGGCTGATGGTTTTGGTGAGGTGTCCATGAGGAGCTGATGGTTTTGGTGGTGGGACCATGAGGGGCTAATGGTATGGTGAGGGAACTAAGAGGGGCTGATGGTTTTGGTGGTGGGATCATGACGGGCTGATGGAACTGATGAAATTTTTGGGTTGACCATGAGGGGCTGATGGAATTTGTGGAGGGACCATGAGGGGCTAATGGGATTGGTGAGGGAACTAAGAGGGGCTGATGGTTTTGGTGGTGGGACCATGAGGGGCTAATGGTATGGTGAGGGAACTAAGAGGGGCTGATGGTTTTGGTGGTGGGACCATGAGGGGCTGATGGTTTTGGTGGGGTGACCATGAGGGGCTGATGGGATTGGTGGGGGGACCATGAGGGGCTGATGGGATTGGTGGGGGGACCATGAGATGGATTTGCAAGAGGGAAGGGAACCCCATTATTAAGTTCAAACTCAATGTTCACTCACTGTAGGAAGTTACCTGAACAATCTGCCAATATTCCCATTATAGAGAACAGGACAGTGTAAGACAATAGAAAACCAACGCATTTTAACCCTATACAAGTGGGGTCTTCATTGGGGGCCGTGCAGAATGTTAATATAATGGACTGGAAACTGTATTTTCTCTTACAGGAGTGGCCGGGGCACCAAGAGAAACACTGACCCACTGGTAAAGCTTCAGAAGCAAATATTGGCCAATTTGACTCTGACCTGAAAAGACAAGAAATGTGATTATTACACTGAGCTCCCCCTCCCCCCCAGTATATAAACATCCAGAAGTGCAGCCAATAGAGTTGTTCTAATGGAGTGTGAGCTCCTCGCTGCCTGTTGCTTTATGTACTAATATGTGCTAATGGGCCCCGCGCTCTCCTGGTACAAATATTCCTTTTCTTTTATTGAACTGGACGTAATAAGGTTTTCTAACACGTTCATACATTTTTGATAGGGATCGTCAGTTGCTAAGCAACCTTGTTGGCAATAGGTCAGCCCTTCCGTAGAAATAATCACCGCCGCGAGACGAGCGCGTGGAACAGAGAGAGAGAAAACATTTTTATTGGCACATTCTCCCCAAATTCTCAGGAACCCACGTATACTGCGACTGGATATTAATGGGAGGCTACGATTCTATCCAAGCAAAACACCAAACAACAGCCCAATTGTACATTGTCTATAATTATTCAGTAGTATTGTGGGGCAGATTTATCAAGGGTCAAAGTGAATTCGAGGGAATTTTCGAAGTAAAAAAATTCAAAATGAGAAGTAATTTTTTTGACCATCACATAGGATATTACGACTTTGATTCGAAGTAAAATCGTTTGACCATATTTGACCATTCGATAAGTACTGTCTCTTTAAAAAAAAACCCTTCAACTTCAAAAGTTCTCCAAATTAAACCTGCCGAAGTGCTATGTTAGCCTATGGGGACCTTCTAGAGCATTTTTCTAAGTTTGTGGAAGTCAAAGTAAAATCGTTCGATTGATCGCTGAAATCCTTCGAATCCTTCAAATCGTCCGCAGGATACCCAAATTCGTTCGATGAAAAAAACTTTGACTTCGATATTTGAAGTTCAAGTATTTCAATTCGATGGTGGAATTTGGAAGTATTTTTAACTTCGAAATTCGACCCTTGATAAATCTGCCCCTTATTGTTTGTTTCCCCAACAGCAGCGCAGCCTAACCTGACACTGCCCCAGGTAACCGTGTCACTATGTATCAATATAAAGTAATAGTCGTTGTGTATCAATATAAAGTGACAGTCGCTATGTATTTATATAAAGTAACAGTCGCTATGTATTAATATAAAGTAACAGAGTCTCTATGTATTAATATAAAGTAACAGAGTCTCTATGTATTTATATAAAGTAATAGAGTCGTTGTGTATCAATATAAAGTAACAGAGTCTCTATGTATTTATATAAAGTAACAGAGTCTCTATGTATCAATATAAAGTAACAGTCTCTATGTATCAATATAAAGTAACAGAGTCTCTATGTATCAATATAAAGTAACAGAGTCTCTATGTATCAATATAAAGTAACAGAGTCTCTATGTATCAATATAAAGTAACAGAGTCTCTATGTATCAATATAAAGTAACAGAGTCTCTATGTATCAATATAAAGTAACAGAGTCTCTATGTATCAATATAAAGTAACAGAGTCTCTATGTATTTATATAAAGTAACAGTCGCTATGTATTAATATAAAGTAACAGAGTCTCTATGTATTTATATAAAGTAACAGTCTCTATGTATCAATATAAAGTAACAGAGTCTCTATGTATCAATATAAAGTAACAGAGTCTCTATGTATCAATATAAAGTAACAGAGTCTCTATGTATTTATATAAAGTAACAGTCGCTATGTATTAATATAAAGTAACAGAGTCTCTATGTATTTATATAAAGTAATAGAGTCGTTGTGTATCAATATAAAGTAACAGAGTCTCTATGTATTTATATAAAGTAACAGAGTCTCTATGTATCAATATAAAGTAACAGTCTCTATGTATCAATATAAAGTAACAGAGTCTCTATGTATCAATATAAAGTAACAGAGTCTCTATGTATCAATATAAAGTAACAGAGTCTCTATGTATCAATATAAAGTAACAGAGTCTCTATGTATTTATATAAAGTAACAGTCGCTATGTATTAATATAAAGTAACAGAGTCTCTATGTATTTATATAAAGTAATAGAGTCGTTGTGTATCAATATAAAGTAACAGAGTCTCTATGTATCAATATAAAGTAACAGAGTCTCTATGTATCAATATAAAGTAACAGAGTCTCTATGTATCAATATAAAGTAACAGAGTCTCTATGTATCAATATAAAGTAACAGAGTCTCTATGTATTTATATAAAGTAACAGTCGCTATGTATTAATATAAAGTAACAGAGTCTCTATGTATTTATATAAAGTAATAGAGTCGTTGTGTATCAATATAAAGTAACAGAGTCTCTATGTATTTATATAAAGTAACAGTCGCTATGTATCAATATAAAGTAACAGAGTCACTATGTATTTACATAAAGTAATAGTCGTTGTGTATCAATATAAAGTAACAGTCGCTATGTATCAATATAAAGTAATAGAGTCAATCTGTATCAATATAAAGTAACAGTCTTTGTGTATCAATACGATATGTATCAATATAATGTAATATTAGTCACATTTTGAGACAAAATGACAGAAATTCCACCATCCCAACCCAGACAATTTTCAGCATAATTGCAGCAAATGAATGGCAAACATTGCATTGCATGCGATCCACCGACCCCTCCCCAGCTGCAGATGTGCTGCAATTATTGGATCCAGAATTGTACATTGCTATTGTGGCCTTTTATACGTCTCCTTAACATTCATTCTGGGAGTTGCAGTTGAACAAGAGCCGTGGGTCTGACCGATGTGTTGGATAAACAAATGGAACTAATGGAACATGACATTCTTGCAGTTTCAGGTTTGCATTATTCTCTATTCTTCTCCAGCTTCTCCTAGTTTCTAACTCATAAAAAACTTCATCTGAATAGTGATGGGCGAATTTGGGGCGTTTCGCCTCGCCGAAAAATTCGCTAATTTCCCAAGACGTTCACAAAACTGTGAAAAATTCACGGAACGGTGCTGGCGTCTTCTTATTTGATGCTGGCGTCCATTTTTTTGACGCCAGCGGATTCACAAATTTATTTGCAGGCGGCGAATCATGGGAATTTGCCGCAAATTTATTCACCAGAAATTTCACCACCTGCAAATTTTTTCGTGAGGCTGCTGCAAAAATTTGCCACAAAAAAATTTTTTCTGTAACATAAGTGGCGCATGTAAAAATCGATACACGGTAAATTCATTTTGACCCCCGTTGACTGCAATTTTTTTGGAGTTTCGATAATTTTTCGGTAGAGTGAAACCGGACAGATTCGTCCATCACTGCGTCTGAGCCCAAAATAATTTCTTATCTCTCAGATTAGGGACCCAAAGTCTCTATGTTGTCAGTATAATATAAATAATCTCAGGCACAAACAAAAGGGAAGCAACTGCTGTAATTATAATGATTCTCTCAAATGCCAGTGGATGTTTGATGAATGTGTTTCACACAGTAAAGCTGAAGTTCCCCTTTAGCTTCTGCCGTGAGCAGTTACAAAACACAAGTCTCTGTCTCCGAGTTTCTTTATTTCTATTGATCTCAGAACCTGAATTAAATTGAATGTGTTTGGGGGATCACCTGTGGATAACGATGGATTTACCTGGATTTTCTCTGCGGATTAACAGCCCTGAATGTTGTGTTGTCGCAGAGTTGTGTTGTTTGTCCTGGAGCTTTGCTTATTTATCACTTTGTACCAAACAAACCTGCAGGAAACACATTAAATGTTCTCATTAAACTCTCATCTGCCACCAGGAACTAGGGAACTATCCCTTCCCTTAAACCTGATGTTGATTAGCTGTGCACTAATGGTTCTGACTCCTGAAACAATATAGCACATGAACAGATCTGGAGAATTGACTTCAGATACATTGTTTCAGGAGTCAGAACCAGAGAGGAGGAAGGGCAGACACCCCCCCCCTTTCAATAGCAGAGACATTTTACAGTCTCAAATACACAGAATAGCTAAACTCCCTGCCGTAAAGTAAGACTGAGCTGCTGTGTCTTTGCCTTTGGTCTCATTTAAAGGGCAGACAAGGGGAGCGGTGCCAATTGCCCATGAGGTGGGGTGGAATTACAGTGCCGTCTACAAGAAGCGGCAGAAAATACATTGTAAATGTGAAGGAGATTAACCCCTTCCCACGTGGATGTTCTGTAATGAGTGGAATCTGGGAGGGACGGGGTTAACGCTGCAGTAAAGGATAGGAAGTGCTAAAGCGAAGTCGCATCCTATTCTGACTTTATCTCATCTGTGAAGCTGCTCTGAACTTAATAGACTTAAACTACTCACACGTTGCTAATGACTGCGACCCCGGCAACCAGGAAACAAATTTTTATTGTTATTACATTTTTATTGTATGTTGTCTTTCTGTTTATACCCTCCTTTTCTTTCAGAAGCTTAAGCTGTTGCTGGTGTTGCACAACTCTCAGCATTCTCCGAAGGATGCTGGGAGTTGCATGTCAACAACAGCTGGTATATTTTATAGAACATATCTGTGCACTTGTGATCGTCCTTCCTTACAACTCCCAGCACTATGCAACATATTATCCCAGGGTGAAGCAAGCTGGGAGTTGCAGTCCAACAAGTTCTGCTGGGCCAAGTTTTAGAAAGTTTTTTACTGTGGGGCCGGTGAATTATAGTTCTGTCTCCAACTTTAGTCGCTTTAAAGACTCTTCAAGGAACTTGGTACCAGCCCTGAATGGTCCCTTCCTCCTCCGAGACTCCTGCTGCCGCCTGCACTGCTCTCAAGTTGCCTTTCCTTCCATTTCTCTCCCCTACAGACCCCTCTGCCCTGCGCCCCCGTCTCCTCCCCCGGAATATATTGTCTTTAGTTCTTATTGTCACTTCCCAAATACTATTTCCCTTAAACCCCATAGTTCCGTATACTGTATCTGCCACTATCTGGTGGTCCCTTTCTGCACTGTTGGTTCTGACACCTGAAATAATGTAACTCTAAGCAACTTCCCAATCTCCATTCATTGCTATTGTCTGTCAGTGTCATATCTGGCTGCTTATATGTTCTGCTGGTTCCGACTCATGAACCAATGTAGCAGAACCCACTTTGCAATCCCTTCCCTGCCATGTATATTATAATTCTGCCAGAAATAACTAATTCTGAGTCTCCAGTCACCTGCCAGTTTATTGCTGTGGAAGACGATTCAGTCAGTGAAATACAATAATTATTCATCTCTGATTTGCAAACGAGACTCAATTCTGCCCACATTTTATTTGGCTTCAGTTTGGGAACATATCAGTGGGATATTCAGACTGCAGCCCCCTTGTGCCTTGGGCCCTCCACTGAAATGATTTCTTTTCTAAATGTCCTATAACAGGGATTAGTTCCCCTTTAATCCACAGGCCAATGAACCTGACACAGTTCCATCATTAATTTGGGTTGTAATTAAAAGGACAACTGCTCATCAAGTTCCACATCAATTTCATCCTCAAACGACTGGCAGGGCCGCGGCTCCCAGGTGTAACGGGATAATTAACGAATTGCATCACAAATTAATTGATATTTCTGGCTCTTCTCCCCGTTGCCGGGGCGATGCTATTAAATCCATTAGTCTGTAGTGATGTTTGGCAAACACACTCCTTTAGAACTAATGTGTATAGTAGAATAATTAGCCTTAATTACGTAATTACTATGCAATAGCATTTAAAGTGCAACAAAATGTTTCCTAATAAGCAGATTGTGCCGGGAGGGAGAGGAGTGTGGCTGAAGGCTCCGGGGGACATGGGTTTTGGGTTTTGGTGGCTGGAAACATAAATAAAGGGGAAACAAAGCTACTAACTGAGCCTAGAACTCCTTAGTGACTTATTATATCCTTATATTTTACAATAGTCACTATAGACATCAAAAAAGAAGGACGGCACTCCGGTACATGGAATATGCTTTTATTCCAGGTTCGTACAAGGATCCAACGCCCTACACGTTTCGGGAATCACTCCCTTAGTCATAGGCATAGGCATTAGTCACTATATGTACAACACAAGCCTCCCAAAAAAGTCTCCTTTTCTCCTGCAATTGAAAGGCACATTTAATTTACACTGGATCTCACCTCATTGGTCCAGCAGAGCATATGGGGGAGGAGCCAAAGACCTTTCCAGTTAAACCCTTGATTAATGAGCTGCTCCTTATCTGTAAGCCTGAGACACAGCTGGAGATTCTCGTTACACACTGCCTGTCTGAATATTTTCTGAAAATGTGTAACAGAAAACACTTAAATGACACAAAGGTGAAGCGGAAAGGGGGATATTATGGGATGCCAGGCCCAGGTACTAACAATCAGGTACAAACAATCTGCTGTAAATCCCCATAGAAGCAATAACAGCAAAATGATGAAAATTCTCTTTTCCACTTATTCTTCCCCAGGTTTCTGTGGCCCATGAACGTGCCGCCCATGGCCAATGCTTTTGCCTCTGTGCTCTGCATATAAAGGGGCTGATCTGACTGTGTATATGGGGCCGGCGCCCCAGCGTTGGGCTTCTCCTTCCTCTAATCTACTAAAATAAGATAATAATCTCTGTATTATCATCCTGCCAGTGATCCCTATAAATAAAACATCAGTCGCTGCTGTCTTTTCCCACACTCCCTGGAAAGAGCAAATTTACTTTCCCTTTAAGCTCAAGGTCAGGGTGAGGGTGCTCAGAATTGGCTCCCACTGGGCCCTCATTAAACTCGGCTCTCTTGGAAAACGAAGCCTCGGGCAATAAATACTATAGAAATAAATACATGATATAATATTCATTGTAAACCTGCCACTTGTGCCTCGGGGGAGGGGGTTCTGCTGCTCCTCGTAGGAGAAATAAGGCTTGTGATTGGTTAGTGGGACATAAACTGCCTAAAATTGGTTTTGACATGAATATTGGGGTAACTAGAAGTCACCCCAAAACATCTCTTCTGCACATGTATTTTGAATCTGTTGATCATGCTGGACCCCCAGTGGGTGCCTCTGTCTTTAAATCCCAGGATGTAAGTGAATTTGGGGATTGGGTGGGAAGGACTTGCAGAATAACAGGGAGGGGAGATAACACTACTGACTCCATTGGTTTCTGTTTCAGAAATGAAGCACCTACAGTGCCTACTCCCTGTCCTTGATTCAAGCTTGGATCAGGGTATGCGAGGCCCTTAGAGGCTGCTACCCCAGGGGCCACACCCCGTTTTGGGCCCCTGAAGCCCTTACCAATTGCAGCCCCTTCCCCCTCTGCACACGTATCTTATACTTACTTTTTGGGGGAATTAGGGCAGTAGAGGAGGGATGCTGGAAGGCTGGCGGGGAACAGGTCTGCGTCAAGGGGGCCCCCCAAGTTTTTTACCAGTGTCCTAATGGCACAGTCCGACCCTGCCCTGATGTCACAAATTGGAAGGGACCTCGGAAGTTCTGTAGAACCTGTCGGATTCCAGTGGCAGTTGAGGGGCAGCAGGTGGGGAAAGCCTAACTTTATATAAGTAATATATACCCCTCTACTGCCCCCACCCCAGAATATTGGCCTAAATTGCACCCATTTTTGGCTCTTTGCACCCTGCTCTGCACATAATAAATGGGAGGTTTTGCCCTTTGCCCCATTAATTTTTTTTGTTGACATCAAAAAATAAACTGGAAATTAATTATATTCCACTCTTGCAGGTACAGCAGGTAAGGAGTTAACACCTTCCTCCCTCCCCACAGCCCAGTCCAGCAAATAAAGAGATAAAATAGTTGCCGGGCAGACTTTGGATGCACCTGCCTTATCTAAATGTCTGCAATTATATGTAACACAGGTCACCCCACAGGCGTCATGGATACGGCACAGAATAACCGAAAACATTCCAATGTCATAACTTCTTAATCCACCCGGATATTACTTACCATGTTGTGTGTGACTCACCTATTTTTATACTCAAAACCCGTATCACCTTTATCTCCTTTGTCTGCACACACTTTAATTTCAATGTGACCCAATATATAGAGAGAAGAGGAGAGTGTTGGAAGGGTTACTGTCTGCTCTCTCTCATTTCCCTACAGAAATAGGGATTGGTAACACTAGATAGGTACCTAATATATAGAGACAAGAGGAAAGTGTTGGAAGGGTTACTGTCTGCTCTCTCTCATTTCCCTACAGAAATAGGGATTGGTAACACTAGATAGGTACCTAATATATAGAGACAAGAGGAAAGTGTTGGAAGGGTTACTGTCTGCTCTCTCTCATTTCCCTACAGAAATAGGGATTGGTAGTACTAGATAGGTACCTAATATATAGAGACAAGAGGAAAGTGTTGGAAGGGTTACTGTCTGCTCTCTCTCATTTCCCTACAGAAATAGGGATTGGTAGCACTAGATAGGTACCTAATATATAGAGACAAGAGGAAAGTTTTGGAAGGGTTACTGTCTGCTCTCACAATATATAGACATATGAGTGTGAATGTCTTTCAAGCCGTGTGCATGTTCTCACATATGTCAGTATCACAGTGTGTATATATATATATATATATTATTGAACTCTGATAGATCTGAAGGCTCCGTGGTGCATTGTTTCTCCCTTTCCTTATGTTTCCCACTGGTTGTTGGGGCTCAGCGTGACGCCGGCAATGAGACGCTTTCATTCGTACATCTAAGCGTGAGCTCCGCGCTTCATCAGAACAAGCTCTGCCTCCCACAATCCTTTTATCTGTTTCCTAGAGTTCAATACAAACAGTGGGGTTGGGGGGACAGAAAGACGCTGCCGTGTTCTGATTGGGCGGTGGGAGGACTGGGTATCTGGGGGGGGGCTGTTCCTCGGTCCCCTGTCGTTCCCCAAAACTGAGAATCAATTTATTAATTGAAACATAATTAATATACAAAGTAACAAAGTATCATAGTGATATATACAGAGTAGAACAGACTCAGTGATGTCACTACCTTGTACCAATGACATAAATAAGATTTCCATAATTTCCCCTTATCATCATCATTTATTTATATAGCGCTGTCAAGATACGGAGTGCTTTTTGCAGCCTTTGTAACATAAAGGGGAGATCACCAATACATAAGTACTTGCTGCTCATCCAGAAAGGGTTAATCAAGCCTCCTTGTTACAATAAACCCAATACAAACGCAAAACAATGTGAAAGAATTTTATATTGGGCTTATGATAAAAAACCTCTTCCTTTGCTGGTGGTTAAATCCCCTCTTTATGGGATGGAACAGGTCACTTGTGTTGGTCCCATAGCAGATCCCTGTTTGTATTGATACACATGAATTGCATCTCTTAGAATTCTCTTTTTTTCCTCAGGCTGCAGGGAATTGTCGTTGAAGAGCTTACAATTAGATTTCCTTGGTGTTACTGCCTGCTGTGCTGTCCTACCAGTGATTGGTGCAGAGCCTCTGTATTTATCTAATATCATTCAGACTGGGGGTACGTGCCAAACCCAATGCCAAGGAAAACCGGTACCACCTGTCCCATCAGTCTCAGAACTTGACATTAAAGGGGAACTTGACCTCCAGGTCCATCTCTGCCATTTACATGATTCTCCCTCTATAAGTTTAGCCTTTGGGAGATGTGGGAATTCTGTATCGGTACAAACACTGCCGGAAACTTCATCTGTTTGACCCAATGTTCCGGCTCAGAGAACTCGGCGCTGGCGAGGGGGTCACTGCCACACACAAGAGGTTTATTTGGAGGAAAGGGCAAAATCAAACAACTCACATTATGTAAAATTCTGCAAATATCAAATAAGTTTTCCCTTCATCTCTGGGGGGAGCAGCTAAATAACCAGCCGGAGGCAAGAGGCGCCCCCACTGAGAGAAATGAATAACCAATGATTATGGAAAATTCTCTTTTATATACAAATCACATTGGGGCCCATGAGCAGAGGCTGTTTGATTTCAGGAACAATAAACTGCTTTTTAACTGAAGGGCATTCACTCAAACACACACTTATATATACTCACATACATTTATATATATATATATTTATACACTTCTATCCACTCATCATATTCTTCTCTTCTCAATAGAGAAATAACAAACCATCCTCCCTTCAATTGAGACCAACATTGTGGCCCTTGTGTTTGCTAAAAAGGCACCCGACCCTTCCTTGTACCTGTCTAATGTATCTGTCATACAGAATTCCACAACTTCCCAGTTCTCCCTGTAACACCCCTTTCCCTCCTTAACATGGAACCTCCTTTCCTCTAATCTGATTGGCTCCCTCATATCTGCTGTGACCAGCTACAGGTGAATAAACCATCAGAGAGTTTATTATATGGTCCCCTTATATATTTATATATAGTGATTATATCCCCTTATATATTTATATATAGTGATCATATTCCCCTTATATATTTATATATATAGTGATCATATCCCCCATATATATTTATATATAGTGATCATATCCCCTTATATATTTATATATACTGATCATATACCCCTTATATATTTATATATAGTGATCATATACCCCTTATATATTTATATATAGTGATCATATCCCCTTATATATTTATATATAGTGATCATATACCCCTTATATATTTATATATAGTGATCATATCCCCCTTATATATTTATATATAGTGATCATATCTCCCTTGTATATTTATATATAGTGATCATATCCCCCTTGTATATTTATATATAGTGATCATATCCCCCTTGTATATTTATATATATAGTAATCATATCCCCTTTTATATTTATATATAGTGATCATATCCCCCTTATATATTTATATATAGTGATCATATTCCCCTTATATATTTATATATATAGTGATCATATCCCCCTTATATATTTATATATAGTGATCATATCCCCTTATATATTTCATATATAGTGATCATATCCCCTTATATATTTATATGTAGTGATCATATCCCCTTATATATTTATATATAGTGATCATATCCCCCTTATATATTTATATATATTGATCATATCCCCCTTATATATTTATATATAGTGATCATATCCCCTAATATATTTATATATAGTGATCACATCCCCTTATATATTTATATATAGTGATCATACCCCCTTATATATTTATATATAGTGATCATATCCCCTTATATATTTATATATAGTGATCATATCCCCTTATATATTTATATATAGTGATCATATCCCCTTATATATTTATATATAGTGATCATATCCCCTTATATATTTATATATAGTGATCATATCCCCCTTATATATTTATATATAGTGATCATATCCCCTTATATATTTATATATAGTGATTATATCCCCCTTATATATTTATATATAGTGATCATATCCCCCTTAACTGTCTCCTCTCCAGTCTAACTGTTATGTTTTCTCAGGTTCATGCAGCAATTACACATCAACATCAACACATCAACCATAACTTCAACTCTAGCACTTTAAGCTGTATAGAAAGTACTATGTATACACAGTATAACTCTTGTGCACAGTGACACCTACAAGCCCTTTGTATAAACACCACATATTCCCCCTATAGTAGGAAAGCATTTGGGCAAATGTAACAACAACAATTAAACAGTATGCATCTAAAAGCAATATTATGCATTATTCACATCACATAGTCCTGGGTCCATGCAGGTAGTTTTCTAATTCTCTCAGTATGCCTTATATGTTCACTTTCTTCAGGCCTATTGCAGTTGACATCAGGAGTAGGAAAATGTCCTTCATCAAATTGAGCTTCTCAAAAGGCTTATATAAAATATAAAACAGGAGCAAGATGACTTGCATTCCATATGCGTCCATCAGACAGTTCATATGTATATGGTCCTCGTTGGCGTCTTACTTCAAGTGGTGTAATAAATTTAGATTGTCCTTGTTTCAGTATTCCTGGTTTCTTAATTCTGACTAAAGATCCAGGCTGAAAGCGTACTTCTCTTGCACCACGTTTTCTGTCAGTACAAGTCTTGCATTTGGTTGTTGATGTTTGACAATGTCAGCAGTAGATGATTTTGTAGGCACAGTATTTTGTGGAAGTTTGATGTCTGTAACATGTAACTTAGTGCGCATCTGTCTGCCATGTAATAATTCAGCTGGAGATGATTGGGTTGTTGCATGGCACGTTGCTCTGTAGTTATGTAGGAACTCTGTTGTAAATACTTTCCAAGATTCCCCAGTAAGATTTGCTGTCTGTAGTGTTTCTTTCAGACTTCGCTCGATTTCTCCATTTGCTTGTGGGTAATACACTGAAGATTTCCTATGCACAATATTCCTCTCTCTCAGAAAGGATTCAAACTCCGATGAGACAAACTGTTGTCCGTTGTCTGATATTAACTCCTTTGCATTACCTTCTCTGCTGAAGACTGTAGACAGAAATGTTATTACTGTAGCTGATGTTATATGAGAAACAAATGCAATTTCAGGCCATTTACTGTAATAGTCTATCAAGGTTATAGCAAATCTACAGTTTATAGGAGCATCTGTAAAAGGACCGACAATATCAATAGCAAGTTTATCCCATGTTGAATCAGGGAATGGTACTGGTTTTATATCTGATCTCTTGTGTATAAAGTTCTTTGCACAGCCCAGTGAAGTGTTGCTTTGTGGTGAAGTGTTAGACACTGGTTGTGTGTCAGGCACTGGTGCTGTAGTAATGAGACCATCAACTAATTGTAGGTTTAATGCAGCAAAGAGATCCCTTCCAAGTATAGCAGTTCCCTTATTCACAATGTAAAAGTCACATTTTGCAGTATTTGATTCAAATTGTACAGTCACTGGCAAGTAACCAAGCACAGGAATTTTTAGCAAAATCTCCTACTTTTGTGCAAAATTGTCCCAGACTGATATATGACAGGCAGGGCCGCCATCGGGGGGGACAGGGGGGACAAGCGTACGGGGCCCGGGCATGAAGGGGGGCCCGGCAGCGCTGCAGTTTTTGAAGATCCGGGCCCCCCTTAGGAGCGCCCGAGCCGTACGTCTTGCCTATGCGTTGCCGAATGCGGAAGTGTCGAAAAGCCGAAGTCCTGAAGCGGTGAAAAGACCTGGGGGCAAATTCACTAACAATCGTAGTTTCGCCAGGCGCAACTTCGCCGCACTTCGCCACACTTCGCCAGGCGTAGTTTCGCCAGCGCTCCGCAAATTCACTAAAATCCAAAGTTGCGCACAGGGGTAGCGTAAGATTGCGAAGTTGCGCTAGCGTTGATTCGCTAAGTAAAGCGAAGTTACGCTAGCGAAGGCTAATTTGCATACGGCGCCAAATTCAAATTTCAATGGAGGAATACGTATCAGCACTACAAATGCCTAGAAAACCTTCAAATCATCAAATAAAAATGTTATTTTGCCCTACACATGTGCCCACTGTCTAGGTAAGTTGCCATGAGTCAGGAAATGTAGGGGGGAAGGAGGGGAGCCCCAAAAATTTTTTCGATCTTTTTCAGCCTATCACCCATAATTTAGAAAACACGCCAACGTTTTTTGGGACTTAGAAAAAATTTTGACTTTTTTTGAAACAATCCCTATCTACTCTATTGCGCTTCGCCTGGTCTGAGGTGGCGAAGGAAGTCTAGCGTAAAAGGTAGCGTTCGCTACACTGCGCGCGTTAGTGAATTTGCATAGTTACGTTGCTAGCGAAAATTCGCCAGGCGTAAGGGTGCAAAGTAACACTAGCGAAACTACGCCAGCGTTCGTTAGTGAATTTGCGCAGTAACAAAAATGCCAAACGCTAGTGAATTAACGCTAGCGTTCGGCGCTTAGTGAATTTGCCCCCTGAAGTCACGAAAGGAGGTGAAGTTAAAGTCCTGAAGCCATGAGTTCAATTCTACACCAGTTTGTGTGTGTGTGTTTTTTTTTAATCCCCTGGCCACCAATGTATTATTTAAATATTTTATAGGCCCCTATCCACCAATCATTTTTGTAAAATATTTTTTTTTGGGGCCCCAATTTGTTTTTAACTTTTTTGTTGGGACCCCAAGTTTTTTATAAACTTATAAGGGGGCCCCTGCCACCAATTTTTTTATTTTCTGTATTTTTTTTTATTTTTTTTGTTGGGGCCCCAAATTTTTTTTAATTTATAAAGGGGCCCCTGCCACCAATGTTTTTTTTAAAAAAAACATTTTTTTAAAAAAAAATTCTTTTTTTGGGGCCCCAATTTTTTATAAGGGGGCCCTAACCATCAATAGCTTTTTATAACTTGTGTGGGGGGGTTACTTTTTTAGCGCTGATGTCTGTGTGGTCTTTTAACTGCGATGTGGAGTTGGCCGGGATATGGGGTGGAGCTTGGGCGCCAGTGTAGGCAGGGCCCAGGGGGCCCCAAAAATTTTGTTGTACGGGGCCCCGTGATTTCTAATGGCGGCCCTGATGACAGCAGCACATTTCAGGGGTCTGTAGAGAATCAGATGTCACATTGTGCTTGTTGGGGGTCGGTTGTATTCGAGTTCCAATTGCAGAGCTGATACACAGTGGCTGTTCCGTGTCTTGGGAGATAGGGATTTATCCTTGTCATGTTGGAAATCCCAATAACTAAGAAATCTCTAGGTGAGAGGATTTTCTATAAAATGCAGGGTCAATCCTGTGACCGCCAGGAGATTGGGCTAAACTAATCCTATTGATGTATGTGGGGTCTCAGATCATACAAACAGCTGATGTAGGCATTACCTTGCACATAATCTTATTTATACAAGAACATAGCCAGGGGTTACCCAGTGGGGTCACTAATTGTAACCAGTTCTAACGTGAGGTTGAGCTTCCAATCAATGACTCCAAAGCGTTTGGGTTGAGATGAAGAAGATGAGTGATGGTCCCAATGGAGACGACTGGATGTGCAGGAAAGTGGCAGTTAGAATTTCATGCACAAACACTTACTGACACTAAATGGGTCACATTAGAGAAGGATCTGGGAGTGTAACACCGACAGTATTACAGCAATGAAAGTCCTTAATGGAGAATCAATATCCCTAAGAAAATGGGACCTTCTCAAATCCTTTCTATGGTTCCAGCTTAAAGGGATCCTGTCATCGGAAAACATGTTTTTTTCAAAACACATCAGTTAATAGTGCTACTCCAGCAGAATTCTGCACTGAAATCCATTTCTCAAAAGAGCAAACAGATTTCTTTATATTCAATTTTGAAATCTGACATGGGGCTAGACATATTGTCAATTTCCCAGCTGCCCCAAGTCATGTGACTTGTGCCTGCACTTTAGGAGAGAAATGCTTTCTGGCAGGCTGCTGTTTTTCCTTCTCAATGTAACTGAATGTGTCTCAGTGAGACCTGGATTTTACTATTGAGTGCTGTTCTTAGATCTACCAGGCAGCTGTTATCTTGTGTTAGGGAGCTGTTATCTGGTTACCTTCCCATTGTTCTGTTGTTTGGCTGCTGGGGGGAAAGGGAGGGGGTGAGATCACTCCAACTTGCAGTACAGCAGTAAAGAGTGATTGAAGTTTATCAGAGCACAAGTCACATGACTGGGGGCAGCTGGGAAACTGACAATATGTCTAGCCCCATGTCAGATTTCAAAATTGAATATAAAAAAATCTGTTTGCTCTTTTGAGAAATGGATTTCAGTGCAGAATTCTGCTGGAGCAACACTAACTAATTCATTTTGAAAAAAAAATTTTTTTCCCGTATCCCTTTAAAAATGGGTTGGAAGTTTGAACAGCAGAAAGCAATGGCCATTCTAGAGCTGGAGAGAGCACAAAGCAGAACAAATACAGAATAAATACAAATACAGCAACACAGTTCAAACCAGCAAATAAAAAAACAATATGAAGAAAGTTACCTTGGCATTTTGCATTGGGAAAATATCTTTATATCTTTAATCTCATGTAAAAGTACAGAAATGTGCAACACAGGGGGGATTTTATAAGATCCAAAGACACCCCTATAAATGGGAAATAGTTTTGACTGGCTGTTTAGCCAATTAGAACAGGCCGTGGGCATGCGGAGGAGGCAGGTGTATTAAACCTCCTCTTGTCTCCATTGTTTAAAATAGACACAAAGTAGCAATAAATGTCACTAAACGATGTGTTTCCTGTTTCCTCTTAATATTCGGGGACGTATTTACTCATGGATAAAAGGACAGACCACCTCTCTGTTTACTTGTGTTGCAGTTTTTGGGGTTACCTCTGGCATGTGATAAATATGTCCCATATAATAAATTAATACACAAGAACCATGAATACACTGTAAATGATATCCTTATAAATGGCGTTTAGTGATGTCATCGGTTATAATCGGAGCTTGGTGATGTCATTGTATTATAATAAATAAAGTACCCGCGGTTGCAAAATATGAGGCTATTAGAAGTCACCTGGGCCAAGAGGGGGTAATTTTTTTCACTATATAATCCAACTTTCTCTTGGTTTTATTCACTTTGTGCATCATTTTCCCTACATTTAACTCAAAATTTACCAAGATGTCCTTTTTCATGTTGGTGACTTTTCTCATTGTTATCCCTATGTGATTAGTTCTATGGGGGAGACTCTACCCAGTCCCACTGCTTTATACAGGGGCCCCTGAGATTCTGTGGGAGCCACATCTGTATCTCCATTGTACAACTTCACTTCTCCACTGATATCCCTCATCCTTGGCTCCTACAGAACCTCATTGTGGCCTCAGATGAATTGCCTTTGTATTATATTCCCCTGATTGTGGGTTGGGGAGCGGCAGTGAAATATAAAGACTGGTTCCCCTGTGGCCCCTCAGTGTCGGCCGGTCGTGGCAAATAGAAGACTGTGAGTGTGAAGTATTTGTTTGTTTAATTCCTCCGCTTGCCAAGATCCCTCTCTGAGCCCAATATCATTTTATACAGAATTTGAGATCCTGCCAGACTGGGAAAAGCTTGAGTTCCAAAATGTATTTTATGGCTCTTTAATTAAATACAAATAGTTCTGAGCAAAGTGACACTTGGGAGTTCGGTCTTTAACCTCTTTTATCCTGATGTGCTGCCCCCCGGCACTGCGAGGGGTAATGTGACTGTAAAGGGCAAGAACAGCAGCATAAATCTGACATATTACCCCAAGCTGTATTTATGTAATGGTACAAACATATCAGCACCCTGTAATTATAAACTTGTCCCCAGACTTACCCAAATCTCTCTAAGGGAAGAGAGATCATCAGCATAGGAAGGGGTTCTTTACTGTAAGGACAGTCAGGTTATGGGATTCCCTACCAAGAGAGGGGGAATGAGTGATTCATTGGTGGGGAGGAAAGGAGATCTCACCATCAGCATAGGAAGGGGTTCTTTACTGTAAGGACAGTCAGGTTATGGGATTCCCTACCAAGAGAGGGGAATGAGTGATTCATTGGTGGGGAGGAAAGGAGATCTCACCATCAGCATAGGAAGGGGTTCTTTACTGTAAGGACAGTCAGGTTATGGGATTCCCTTCCAAGAGAGGGGGAATGAGTGATTCATTGGTGGGGAGGAAAGGAGATCTCACCATCAGCATAGGAAGGGGTTCTTTACTGTAAGGATAGTCAGGTTATGGGATTCCCTACCAAGAGAGGGGAATGAGTGATTCATTGGTGGGGAGGAAAGGAGATCTCACCATCAGCATAGGAAGGGGTTCTTTAACCCCCGTTAGCTGTGCATGAGGATACTATAGGAAGTGTATAGGAGATGATTATGAAGGTTATAGATGACAACGGAAGATCAGGGAAAACTGATGCTGCAAGATAAACGAGTGACACATTCAGTGAAGGGGGGGCAAGTAGTATAATTATTATTCCCAAGCTGTGACTGATACACAAAGACCCTGTTACTGATGTGAATGTACAAAGAATTGGATCCAATGGAATCGCAGCAATCGGATGAGTGACACAATCTAAGTTCAAGTTCAGTCCCAGAGTCTGAGTGGGAAACATTAATCAGGATTAAACGTCACAGGGAAACTGACAGTTTATTCCTTATTCCCGTGGAGGACAGGGGGGTTGTTTTTTTTCACTTTTGGGCAACAAGAGGGGCCCCCATGACAAAATCTGATTGTAAGACATTTACAGTATAAAATAGTCTCCTATATAAATGAGTCGCAAGCCTCTCCAGTCAGCAGTGCTGTAATAAACAGAAACTGATTCCCCGAGATTTCTGTTTCCTCTGCAAGAAATGAGCTGATTCTTTTCTTTTCTTTTCACACAATTCCGTCTCTGGGGATTTGAATCAGCAGAAAAGCAAAACGTGATCTAAATGTAAATCATGAGAAATTGCCAGAAAGTCAGAAGGTCCGGCAGGTGAAATGTAGAGCGAGGGCTGGGGGTACAAGGCAAGAGCTGGAGACCCCAAATGTACAGTTTTATAAAAGATTCATCAATACTGTCAGAATGGGCAGCAGCGTTGGCCCTCCAGCTGTTCTACTACTGGTCCCACCCGAAAGCCAAAAGCGACAGTTTAGTTCTGAGGAGCATTAACTGCCAGACACTAAAATTCACCCTTGATGTTATAAACTGTCATCATAGAGCCCCATGTGACTAACAGAGGCCTCCCTATAGGACAAGGGAACCTGGGCCCTACCAACTACAATTGGGCCCCAATATATGTCACATACTTGTACCATTGTCCCTTAACCTTCCCCACACATCACCCAATCCTCAAAGCCCAACCCACTTCACAATATAACAATTGTATTCTCTTTTGGGGTCCCCCTCTGACTGGGGTACATCCCTGATAGGGTCCCGGCTTGATCCCAGAGATATTAACAGGAATTTATAGGGATACGTTCAGAAAAGCACCTCAAAAAAGGGTAACTTAACTCTCAATAATAGGGACCCCATCATTCCTGAGAGGAACAGGGGCCACACCCTCCTGACATTCTCCTTTAAAGGGGTTGTTTACCTTTAAATTAACTGTTAGTGTGATGTAGAGAGGGAGATTCTGAGACAATTTGCAATTGTTTAGCTTTTTATTCAGCAGCTCTCCAGTTTGCAAATTCAGCTGTCTGGTTGCTAGGGTCCAAATTCCCCTAGCAACCATGCACTGATTTGAATAAGTGACTGGAATATGAATAGGAGAGACCTGAATAAAAAGATGAGGAATAAAAAGTAGTAATAACAAAACATTTGTAGCCTTACAGAGCATTTGTTTTTAGATGGGGTCAGTGACCCCCCCCCCTTTTCAAAGCTGGAAAGAGTCAGAAAAAAAGCAAATCATAAAAAACAAGCACAAAAATTATGGGCAAATTGAAAAGTGGCTTAGAATTGGTCATTCTATATGAGGGAAGTTGTGGGAAATTGTGGGAAGTTGTGGGAAGTTGTGGGAAGTTGGGGAATTTGGAAGTTGTGGGAAGTTGATGGAAGTTGCGGGAAGTT
Organism: Xenopus laevis; assembly: GCF_017654675.1. Taxonomy (NCBI): domain Eukaryota; kingdom Metazoa; phylum Chordata; class Amphibia; order Anura; family Pipidae; genus Xenopus; species Xenopus laevis. The sequence continues at coordinate 1,412,086 of NC_054383.1, read as the reverse complement.
GTTGGAAGTTGTGGGAAGTTGTTGGAAGTTGTGGGAAGTTGTGGGAAGTTGTGGGAAGTTGTGGGAAGTTGTGGGAAGTTGTTGGAAGTTGCAGCAAGTTGTTGGAAGTTGTGGGAAGTTGTGGGAAGTTGTTGGAAGTTGTGGAAAGTTGCGGTAAGTTGTGGGAAGTTGTGGGAAGTTGTTGGAAGTTGTGGAAAGTTGCGGTAAGTTGTGGGAAGTTGTGGGTAGTTGTTGGAAGTTGCGGGAAGTTGTTGGATGTTGTGGGAAGTTGATGGAAGTTGTGGGAAGTTGATGGAAGTTGTGGGAAGTTGTTGGAAGTTGTGGGAAATTTATTGGAAGTTGTGGGAAGTTGGAAGTTGTGGGAATTTGTGGGAAGTTGTGATTCACTGGTGGGAAACTGAAGACAAAACTGAATGAACATCTTGGGAGTTTGGGGATGAAAAGAAATCAGAATTTGCACATAATTAAACAACAAACGAGGCAATAATGAGGCAGAGAGACAGTTGTAATTAATGTGGATAAGAGACCGGGTGACTCTGTGGCTGCGGGAGAAATATCGGACGTTACTCAGATAAACTGAAATATGAATCTGTTCTACATCCCGTTCATTTTCCCTCAGAGGCGATAAAAACGTAAAGGTTCAATTAATTTTAAAAGATAAAAACATATGAAAAACACACACTACTGACTAGTGACTTTTCATTATTCTTCTTTCTATTCAGGCCTCTCCTATTCATATTCCAGTCTCTTATTCACATCAGTGCCTGGTTGCTAGGGGAAATAACTCAAAAAATACAAATCAATAACAAATTAAAATGATTGGTGACATTTTTGGGAATATAATTGTGGATATTATTGGGGCTATTTTTGGGAATATTATTGGGGATGTTATTGGGGATATTTTTGGGAATATTATTGGGGATGTTATTGGGAATATTTTTGGGAATATTATTGGGGATGTTATTGGGATGTTATTGGGATGTTATTGGGGATCCTATTGGGTATATTATTGGGGATATTATTGGGGATGTTATAGGGGATTTTATTGGGAATATTATTGGGGATGTTATTGGGGATGTTATTGGGGATGTTATTGGGGATCTATTTGTGGATGTTATTGGGCATATTATTGTGGATGTTATTGGGGATATTATTAGGGATGTTATTGGGGATATTATTGGGGATATTATTGTATTGTTGGGGATATTATTGGGTATGTTATTGAGTATGTTATTGGGGATTTTATCGTGGATGTTATTGGGGGTCTTGTTGTATTATTGGGGATGTTATTGGGGATGTTATTGTGGATGTTATTGGGGATATTTTTGGGGATAATATTGGGTAACTTATTGGGGATGTTATTGGGGATGTTATTGTGGATGTTATTGTGGGTCTTGTTGTATTATTGGGGATATTATTGGGGATGTTATTGTAGTTGTTATTGGGGATATTATTGGGGATAATATTGGGTAACTTATTGGGGATGTTATTCAGTCTCATTAGGAACAAAGTGTGTGCAGCTCGGCGGCTCCATGTGATGTGACCTGACTGCTGATTCCCCGCTCTCCGCCCGGTGCTGTTAAGATGAATTGTTTTTATTTCCAATATACAGAGATCATTTGCTGTTGGCCCCGGGCCCTGTACATGGACTGGACTTAATGTTACACAATGTTCCATTCCTGCTGCCCAGACACCCGGGTGGGCTCATTGCGCTTCCCCCCACCCATGTGACACGTCCAGTACTTGGGCCTCTGATTCTTCTCTGTCTCCTCAGTCTTTGGATCAGCCAATTCCTGCTGAATTATCCCCATTTCTGTCCAAGACATTCATTAGATGCCAAAAATATTCTTCATTATTCTCAAAAAATTTGCAAAGAAAAAAAATGTTCCTAGGGAATTCCCTGCAGGGACCCCCTATCTACCCCCTATTTACCCCCTATCTACTCATAATCTGTCATTTGTCTGCCCCTGATCCAAACAGCAAAAACACAGTCTTCGTATATTTATAGGGAAATTTGCTGCAAAACACAGTGAACTCGTAAAAATAAAAATCCATACAGAATAATAATGATACTATTGTATTTATATTGCGCTCACATAGTCCATAGAGCTCCTCAGAGATGCCAGTCCCCACCCCTTATCCTAGATCCCTATCACACACTTTACTCACCTTTTGGTAGGGAATCCCATAACCTGACTGTCCTTACAGTAAAGAACCCCTTCCTATGCTGATGGTGATATCTCCTTTCCTCCCCACCAATGAATCACTCATTCCCCTCTATTGGTAGGGAATCCCATAACCTGACTGCCCTTACAGTAAAGAACCCCTTCCTATGCTGATGGTGATATCTCCTTTCCTCCCCACCAATGAATCACTCATTCCCCTCTCTTGGTAGGGAATCCCATAACCTGACTGTCCTTACAGTAAAGAACCCCTTCCTATGCTGATGGTGATATCTCCTTTCCTCCCCACCAATGAATCACTCATTCCCCCTCTCTTGGTAGGGAATCTCATAACCTGACTGTCCTTACAGTAAAGAACCCCTTCCTATGCTGATGGTGAGATCTCCTTTCCTCCCCACCAATGAATCACTCATTCCCCTCTCTTGGTAGGGAATCCCATAACCTGACTGTCCTTACAGTAAAGAACCCCTTCCTATGCTGATGGTGAGATCTCCTTTCCTCCCCACCAATGAATCACTCATTCCCCTCTCTTGGTAGGGAATCCCATAACCTGATTGCCCTTACAGTAAAGAACCCCTTCCTATGCTGATGGTGAGATCTCCTTTCCTCCCCACCAATGAATCACTCATTCCCCTCTCTTGGTAGGGAATCCCATAACCTGATTGCCCATACAGTAAAGAACCCCTTCCTATGCTGATGGTGAGATCTCCTTTCCTCCCCACCAATGAATCACTCATTCCCCCTCTCTTGGTAGGGAATCCCATAACCTGACTGTCCTTACAGTAAAGAACCCCTTCCTATGCTGATGGTGAGATCTCCTCTGGGAGGCAGGGTCCCCCTGAAAGACTTGACAATTAAACTAAAACCAATTGCAAACACTTGAGAGTGTTTTTCTTTTTTCTAAAAAGTTCAATTTAATTTTAAACTTTTCTGTTAAAACCTTTGTGTGACTCCTCGGAGATCTTCTCATTTTCTATTCAGAACAATTACCGTCTCCTTCGTCTCAGTGAAACCCAAGTCAGGGGATTGTCAGGCTGATCAGCAATGAACGGATCGCACCAGCCGTAGGAATTAATGATTCAGCAGCTAACGACACTAATTGGAGTCTGTGAGGTCAAATGTTTGGAGGCAGCGAGCATTATGGGCCGCCAGTTGAGTTGAGGGCATTTACCGCACAGGGAAATAAAACGGAAGTAATTAAACAGGAGAATTAGGAATTGATATTAAACATAAAGTAGAAGAAGATTCCAGGTCACTAGATTATCCCTAATGAGGTGCCTCTATGGGCTCCAGTTTAACCCACACTGAAATATTGATGCAAAGTGTCTGGGGCTCCAAATGGGAGAAATGTTCCACCTAATACTTTACTAATCACTGATCTGCTACTTCTCCAAAATACTCTTCATTTTAAATCCTCGTCCTGCTTTTTATTTATGTTTGTTTAGGATTATTAGTGATTAGTGAGGCCCCTACTCCCCCCCACCCCCCCCTGGGAACATTGCACTTGTCCCTCCTGTTTATAACTTTAAAGGGTCTCTCTCATGAGTTTTATGATGTTAGTGATGGGTGAAAATCCGAGAAACGGCGATAAATGTGATACTCGTTAACTTACGCCGTGTTAAAGTCAATGGGCGTTGAATAATGTTGTCACGGGGCGATGTTGACGTGAGCGACTTTCTGGACGCACGTCTATAATTTTTTTGACGCTGGCAAATTTTCACTGGAGATTCGCAAATTTATTCGCTGGTGGTGAAAAACGGAAATTCACGCTAGGCGAATTTATTCTCCCATTACTAGATGTAGTTTTTATTTCTAAATGACACTGTTTACACTGCAAATAATTGACTGTACAATATAAAATGTCATTCCTGAACCAACAAGTGTATTTAGTTGTAATATTGGTGTGTAGGTGCATCTCAGCTCATTTTGCCTGGTCATGTGATTTCAGAAAGAGCCAGCACTTTAGGATGGAACTGCTTTCTGGCAGCCTGTTGTTTCTCCTACTCAGTGTAACTGAATGTGTCTCAGTGGGACCTGGATTTTACTATTGAGTGTTGTTCTTAGATCTACCAGGCAGCTGTTATCTTGTGTTAGGGAGCTGCTATCTGTTTACCTTCCCAATGTTCTGTTGTTTGGCTGCTGGGGGGAAAGGGAGGGGGTGATATCAGTCCAACTTGCAGTACAGCAGTAAAGAGTGACTGAAGTTTATCAGAGCACAAGTCACATGACCAGGGGCAGCTGGGAAACTGACAACATGTCTAGCCCCATGTCAGATTTCAAAATTAAATATAAAAAAATCTGTTTCATCTTTTGAGAAATGGATTTTAGTGCAGAATTCTGCTGGAGCAGCTCTATTAACTGATGTGTTTTGTAAAACCAGGAACCAGGATATTCAGGTTTCACGGTAAAGGGTTGTTGGTGGTCTGTACAGCTGAAGAGGAATTGAATGTTCTGTTTCCCACCTTTCTCCAATACAGAATCAAGAGTCAAAGCAATTTGAGAGTTGTAGTTCTACAACGTATGGGTATGGTACCTGGGATAGGCCCTTTCTGGGCAGTTTCCCATCATGAATAGAAACTGTTTTGTACAATGAGAATATGTTGTTTTTTTAGGCCATTTCCGGGGCAGGTGGGAGAGAAAATGAATGAGGAGCGGTGGGTGGGGGTGTAATTCTAGTGAGAGATTTCTATATAAAACCTGACAGTTTATTCATGTGTATAACAGGCACAGAGAGGTGTTTTTCTCAGCAGCAGATAAATTAAGTACTTAAGTCATTTGTGTGTAAGTGTCTTGTTATTATCCACCAGGAAGCTTTATAATCTCCTGAATCACCTGAATCACCTGAATCACCTGAATCACCTGAATCAACTGAGCAGCTCGGCAGGTTTAGGACAAACACAGAGAAGGCAAGTGTCACTTTCATCCCCAGTCTGTCCAATACAATTAGTTCTGTCCCAGCAGTAAATATTATATAATGGGTGGTCTAAACTGGGGGTTCCCTCCAGCCCCAGGTGCAATGAGTAAGGAGATTAGGGTTCTACAGTCTAGAGAGCCTGGCAGTGATGCCGACCATATGATGAGCCCAGAACATTGTTACAGGTTTATTACGTATTGTACATTACAGCGACAATGTAACTCCCCCCACAAATACACCAAAATGTACCCGGGCATTGCACTTTAAAGGGGTTGTTCACCTTTAAATTAACTGTTAGTATGATGTAGAGACGGATATTCTGAAATGTGCAATTGTTTTTTATTTTTTTATTATTTGTGTTTTTTTGAGTTATTTAGCTTTTTATTCAGCAGCTCTTCTGTTTGCAATTTCAGCAGTCTGGTTGCTAGGGACCAAATTCCCCTAGCAACCATGCACTGATTTCAATAAGAGACTGGAATATGAATAGGAGAGGCCTGAATAGAAAGATGAGGAATAAAAAGTAACAATAACAAAACATTTGTAGCCTTACAGAGCATTTGTTTTTTAGATGGGGTCAGTGATCCACAATTGAAAGCTGGAGTCAGAAGGGAAATAATTAAAAAACTCTAAAAAAATAATAATGAAGACCAATTGAAAAGTTGCTTAGAATTAGCCATTCTATAACGTACTATAAGTTAAATTAAAAGGGAACAACCCCATAAATGCCATGTCCCCCTCACTGCTGAGTTCCAAACTGTCAGTTGAAGAAATATCAGCACAAGAATTATCCACAGGGACCACTGGGTTTTATGGGGGATCAGAGGCAAAGAAACTCAATATCACTATGTGCAAAGTATCAGAGTGGGTTACAGGCACCTCCATTTGCCTCTGCAGCAGTGGGAATGAGTCCCCAGGAGGGATAAATGGCATCTCACTATCTGTCAGTTTGATGGACAAGTCTGGGTTGGGCAGATGCCAGGGGAACACTAACTGCCAGACTCTATAATGTCAATGGAGGAGGAATAATGGGCCGGGCTGTTTCTATTGTTTGGGCCCCTGGTTCCAGTAAAACATTAAAGCTACAGGCTACAATGACATTCCTGACAATTCCATCCTTCCTACTTTGTGGAACAGTTTGGGGGGTCCCTTCCTGTTTCAGCACAATAATCCCCCCCATGCACAGAGCCAGGTCTATACAGAATGGGTTTCTTCATTCAAACAAACATCACCTCCACATCCACTAGCACCCCTTTAATGAGGGATAATTAGAGGGAGACGACAATCAGATAACAAACCGATTTGTGCCAAAATAATTCTGTAAGTGTGATACTTAGGGGCACATTTACTAAGCTCGAGTGAAGGATTCAAAGTAAAAAAACTTCGAATTTCTCAGTTTTTTTGGGTACTTCGACCATCGAATAGGCTACTTCGACTACGACTTCGACTTCAATTCGAACTAAAAATCGTTTGACTATTCAGCCATTTGATAGTCGAAGTACTGTCTCTTTAAAAAAAACTTCAACTACCTACTTCGCCACTTTAAACCTACCGAGCTCCAATGTTATCCTATAGGGGACCTTCCCCATAAGTTTTTCTAAGCTTTTTCTGATCGAAGGAAAATCCTTAGATGGATGGATTAAAATCCTTCGAATCGTTCGATTGAACGATTTTTCCTTCGATCGATCTAAGTATTTGCGGTAAATCCTTCGACTTCGATATTCGAAGTCAAAGGATTTTACTTTGAGGGTCGAATATCGAGGGTCAATTAACCCTCGATATTCGACCCTTAGTAAATGTGCCCCTTAGACTTTATACTTTTTTCCAGGTTTATTTTTTTCCATATTATTATTATTATTATTATTATTATTATTATTATTATTAGCACTGTCACTAGAAGCTTTTCCATTGCCAGCAGGGATGCAGCGAGCGCTATGAATTATATAGACCAGTATCATATAGACCAGAATGACTTGTATATTGGATATTGGATATTGTCACTATACAGAGAAACAGAGAAGAAATACTCAGGGATACAAATAAAATGACAGAGCGAGAACAACGGTGACACTGATAACAAATATTTTCTGGCAGCCTGTAATGTAATCACTAATGACTGGGACAATATTATAAGGGAAAGTTACATTTATTGTTGATTAATTCTGATTCTAATTGTGTCCCCTTGGGGTGGGGGGATGTAGATATCAGGGTATCAGTGGTTATTATTAAAGAACAAAGATTATAGAACATGACACTAAGGGGCCCATTCACCAAGCTCGAGTGAAGGATTCGAAGTAAAAAAACTTCGAATTTCGAAGTGTTTTTTTGGCTAATTCGACCATCGAATGAGCTACTTCGACCTTCGACTACGACTTTGAATCGAAGGATTCAAACTAAAAATCGTTCGACTATTCGACCATTCGATAGTCGAAGTACTGTCTCTTTAAGAAAAAACTTCGACCCCCTAGTTCACCACCTAAAAGCTACCGAACCCAATGTTAGCCTATGGGGAAGGTCCCCATAGGCTTGGCTAAGTTTTTTTGGCCGAAGGATAATTCTTCGATCGTTGGATTAAAATCCTATGAATCGTTCGATTGTGCAAAATCCTTCGACTTCGAAGTCGAAGGATTTTCATTTCCAGTCGAATATCGAGGGTTAATTAACCCTCGATATTCGACCCTTGATGAATTTGCTCCTAATACAGAATTGCTGTGCTGTAGTGATGGGCAAATAAATTCGCCATGCACTAATTCACAGCGAATTCGCACGTTTCGCCGCCAGCGAATCAATGCGCGAATCTCCCACGAAAATGCGCCGGTGAAAATTCGCCAGCGTCAATTTCCAATTTTCACGATTTTTTCATGAAAACTTTTGAATTGCTAGATTTTTTTTGTGAAAACGTTCAAATTGCTAAATTTTTTTGTGAAAACTTTCGAATTGCTAAATTTTTTAGTGAAAACGTTTGAATTGCTCGATTTTTTGTGAAAACTTTTGAATTTCACGATTTTCCTTGGAAGTTTCCAATTTCAAAATTTTTCGCAAATTTTTCACCGTTTTGTGAATTTTGCGGGAAATTCACTAATTTTTCATCAAATCGAGACGGGAGAGATTCGCCCATCAATACTGTGCTGTAGATGAAGCTCAAGGTTAAAGGCCATTCTGTTATTAGAATGTAGAATATTTGCACAGAACAAGGAATGCGTCTGTTGTCCCAAGTCACAAGTATTGATAGTGAAAGGTTAAGAAAGACACATATAGTTTCTATAGTTCTGGACACTGAGCTGACACAGTAGATGAACATTATTTGGCTTTTGTATTGAGACTGTGAGTCTGTCCCTAAAATGGAAATAGTGATACAGTTGTGCTAAAACAAGACTGATGATTGGATGTCACTGGATCAGTCGATATTCGACCTTAAGTAAATTTGCCCCTAAATGTATCAATTTAGAACAGTTTACAGGGTCGCCGACCCCCTTCCTACAGCTGCTTTAGAAGGTGAAAAATGACACTTTACACTTCAATATTAGAAAAACGGTGACACATAGAAAATAGAAAGTAATTGGGAAAAGTCATTATTTCTGGTGATCTGTCTGAAAACAACTACCGTATATACTCGAGTATAAACCATCCCGAGGTACCTAATTTTACCTCCAAAAACTGGGAAAGCTTATTGACTCGAGTATAAGCCTAGGGTGAGAAATGCAGCAGCTACTGGTAAGTTTTAATCAAAAAATGTAGGGTTTCTGCTCCCATTGGAGGTGCCGGCGTCTCATTCTTGGATGCCGGCGACCATTCTTGGACGCTGGTGAATATTCTTGGAGACTATTTTTGGACGCCAGCGACTATTCTTGGACGCCGGCGACTATTCTTAGACGCCGGTGACCGTTTTTGCGCTTGACCCGAGTATAAGCCGAGGTAGAGTTTTTCAGCATATTTTGCAGGGGCGTAACTATAGAGGAAGCAGACCCTGCGGCTGCAGGGGGGCCCAGGAGCTATAGGGGCCCCACGAGGCCCTAATTCATATACAATTTCAATAAATATTGGAGAAACAAGTCAACCTCTAAACATTTTGGGGGCCTGAAAAATAATTTGCTGTGGGGCCCAGTAATATCTAGTTACGCCACTGATATTTTGGGAGCTGAAAAACTTGGCTTATACTCGAGTATATACGGTAGTTGTTTGAAGGTGAACAACCCCTTTAATGTAGTTTAATAAAGTGCAGCAGTGTTTGTACCCCAAAGGGAGAGGGAGCTCTAAGCTGAAGGTTATTATGGGGCATCTGCATTGAGTTCTATTAGATTAATCCCATGATAGAGAATCTGGTTGGAATTTGCAGTTTTGTTGTTTAGGAAGATGTGAGAATTGGATGTGATGGTTCTGACGGATCATTGTGTCTGGGCACAGACTTGTAAACGAGAGAATAAATGTGACTCATAACAAACACTCACTGCTGCAATGTACTGACGCACACACACATAAACACTAATAAACACAAATAAACACACACATTATACACAAGAGCAGATACAAACAGACATAGAAACATCATGAGGAGGAACGTTCTGGTCGCACAATAATCTCTTCCCTCCTCGCTGCCCGGACAGTGACACATAATAAATACATTTCTATAAAATTACTTTTATTGTAGCGAAAATGAACAGTTTGAAACTCAGCGAGAGAAAATAATAACACAATCTGTTGCCAGATGTTTCATCTAAAGACAATTGGCCGAAGATTTTTCTATTGCCGAGTTCGATGGAACGAGATGGAAACAGAGAAAGTTACAAATTGCAAATGTCTCACCCAATTGTTTCCAATAAGGATTCCAGACAATGACGTGATTGGAGTGAGTGTTGTGATCTGAAATAAACAATAACGTTTATTATTTACGGTTAGTACAGTTGGGTCAGAGTCAGGCAATATCCCCCTTATATATTTATATATAGTGATCATATCCCCCTTATATATTTATATATAGTGATCATATCCCCTTATATATTTATATATAGTGATCATATCCCCTTATATATTTATATATAGTGATCATATCCCCCTTATATATTTATATATAGTGATCATATCCTCCTTATATATTTATGTATAGTGATCATATCCCCTTATATATTTATATATAGTGATCATATCCTCCTTATATATTTATGTATAGTGATCATATCCCCCTTATATATTTATATATAGTGATCATATCCCCCTTATATATTTATATATAGTGATCATATCCCCTTATATATTTATATATAGTGATCATATACCCCTTATATATTTATATATAGTGATCATATCCCCCCTTATATATTTATATATAGTGATCATATCCCCCTTATATATTTATATATAGTGATTATATCCCCTTATATATTTATATATAGTGATCATATCCCCCCTTATATATTTTATTATAAGTGATTCATATCCCCTTATATATTAATATATAGTGATCATATCCCCTTATATATTTATATATAGTGATCATATCCCCTTATATATTTATATATAGTGATCATATCCCCTTATATATTTATATATAGTGATCATATCCCCTTATATATTATATATAGTGATCATATCCCCTTATATATTTATATATAGTGATCATATCCTCCTTATATATTTATGTATAGTGATCATATCCCCTTATATATTTATATATAGTGATCATATCCCCTTATATATTTATATATAGTGATCATATCCTCCTTATATATTTATGTATAGCGATCATATCCCCCTTATATATTTATGTATAGCGATCATATCCCCCTTATATATTTATATATAGTGATCATATCCCCTTATATATTTATATATAGTGATCATATCCCCTTATATATTTATATATAGTGATCATATACCCCTTATATATTTATATATAGTGATCATATCCCCCCTTATATATTTATATATAGTGATCATATCCCCCTTAACTGTCTCTTCTCCAGTGTAACAATCCCAACTTGTCTTTCCCCATAACTGATCCCTTCCATTCCCTTTATCAGCTTAGTCGCTCTTCTCTGTACTTTCTCTATGTCATTACTGCCCCTTTCGCTATATAATAAATATCCCATTTGAGCACTGGAGTCCAATACTGTGTATAACAGATAAGCCAGATATACAGTATATACCTCCCGTGTCTCTTACCCCAGTTACAAGGTTCCACTCCATTTCCTTTCAGAGTTTTATACAATATTTTGGTTAATGAGCAATTACAGATTTATTGGCCCGTTCCTCTGTCTCCTCTCCATTCCCATAGAATTCTGCCAAGAGAATAAATCATAACAACATGCTTATTGGTTATATGACGGGTTTTGTGTTTTATTTCAGAGACTTACTCGCTAATATTGACTTTATTATCAGTATATTGTGCATCTGGGACTCGCTGTATGTTGTGCAAAAATGGAACAAAACAATCTATTTTTATCCTTCCTTTTGCCAAGGTCTTGGGCCCCGAATATTTCTCTGGCTGATGATTTCACTCTAACAAATAGGAAACAGGGCAGTGATTTTAGCAGAATTGTATGTTATTCTCATTCTCTGTTACTGCAGAAGACGTTCCTGTATAAAGCACATTGGGCAGAAGTCCAAGGCAATAAGTGGCCACTACTTTATGAACATGCGGCACTGGCGACTGGCATGGTGCCGGCCATTACTGTTCCCTTGCCACTTGCCAAGAGTGAATAGTTATTGGACACGCACTGCATCACTATATAACTGCGCAGCACAAAGGAGCCATTTATTACTGTCAGGAAGGTGCTACTGGATCCGAGCCTAGAAGCATCTAGAAGGTTCCAGAGTTCTGCAAACAACATGTTTCTCTCATTAAGGAACACACTTTGTTTCCCCACAATAAAAGCAGTGGGGCCCCCTCCATTGTCTGAGACTCAACTACCTACATGGAGGGTTTTGCACATTGGTAATGAGCTTTATAAAGCAACTAGGGGCCCTACCTTCACAGGGGCCCCTAAGGGGGAATGGCAATAGGTAGGATAGTTCTAAGGGCAACTGCACTGGTGCCAATCAGCTCTTCTCTAGGTAATTCAGACCATTATCTCTACCAGCCTTGGGACTTCAAAGAACTGGTCCACAATTCTGTCTCTCCTCCAGCAACTAATGTTCTCTCCTGCCCCCCAAAATCAGTCTTTTGGTTCTGCACTGCACAATGACTTAGTGGCTTCAGCTTCAATATTTGGTCAAATCTCCCCATGCAGCTGACAATTTGTATCTTCCACATCACTCGCCCCAGGAACCCCCGAATCATTGCTTGCTGGGCTTTTGCAGTTCAAGTCTTCCTGTGACCTCCAACATTGAAGAATATTCAGGGCAGCAAATAAAGGTCAATTATAGACCTCACTCTAATTGAGTCAAGCATACGTTACATCTATACAGCACTATATGTGTATTTGTGTCTATGGGTTAGCGGCCTACTTTCCATTCCATTCCAGAAGCTCCTTTCTTTCAGTGAATAATATCAAACATTCTTTTCATGCAACGGGTCCAGGTTCTCTGCATGTTCTGACCACATTCCATAAATCACCACGCAAAGTAGGGTGCAAGGGGGTCTGCCTGTGGGTAACACACAACGTTTCTGGGCTCAGCCCGTCCACAATTCTTTCTCTCCTCCAGCAACTAATGTTCTCTCCTGCCCCCCAAAATCAGTCTTTTGGTTCTGCACTGCACAATGACTTAGTGGCTTCAGCTTCAATATTTGGTCAAATCTCCCCATGCAGCTGACAATTTGTATCTTCCACATCACTCGCCCCAGGAACCCCCGAATCATTGCTTGCTGGGCTTTTGCAGTTCAAGTCTTCCTGTGACCTCCAACATTGAAGAATATTCAGGGCAGCAAATAAAGGTCAATTATAGACCTCACTCTAATTGAGTCAAGCATACGTTACATCTATACAGCACTATATGTGTATTTGTGTCTATGGGTTAGCGGCCTACTTTCCATTCCATTCCAGAAGCTCCTTTCTTTCAGTGAATAATATCAAACATTCTTTTCATGCAACGGGTCCAGGTTCTCTGCATGTTCTGACCACATTCCATAAATCACCACGCAAAGTAGGGTGCAAGGGGGTCTGCCTGTGGGTAACACACAACGTTTCTGGGCTCAGCCCGTCCACAATTCTTTCTCTCCTCCAGCAACTAATGTTCTCTCCTGCCCCCCAAAATCAGTCTTTTGGTTCTGCACTGCACAATGACTTAGTGGCTTCAGCTTCAATATTTGGTCAAATCTCCCCATGCAGCTGACAATTTGTATCTTCCACATCACTCGCCCCAGGAACCCAGGAATCATTGCTTGCTGGGCCTTTGCAGTTCAAGTCTTCCTGTGACCTCCAACATTGAAGAATATCCAGGGCAGCAAATAAAGGTCCATTATAGACCTCACTCTAGTTTGGAAGCCATTGCTCTGAGCTCTTGTGGTTCCTCTTGTTCCTGCTGCAATTCCTCTTATATTCCCAGACCTTTAATTCAGAAGCCCAGAATGGGTAGACCAAATTATATAAATCAGAGATGTGCCGCCCATGTGCTGATCCAACTGCTTGGCCACCAGGTCAACAATCAGATGCCAATATGGGCCCATACAGGTCCTCACCTAATGGGATTTTCTAATCGTAAGGCCCACAAGCTGTTGACTGAGTCTTGAGGAGGTTCATCTTGATCAACTCCAAATCCCAGAATCCCACTGGGCATCACTGCAACATAGTTGATCGATGTACTCCAAGGGGGCCCTGGGGATGTTGGACCCCAGGTCAATTGTCTGATGGATCCATGGAAGCTGCTGTCATCATTGGTTCCAGATAAACAGTAAATATGCCAATTCACACTTCTCCGACAATTAATATTTTTCCCACAACTCCATGGGCATTGGCTGAAAGAAGCAGATGGAAAGCTCAGATACGGGCACAGGTTGACACATGAGCACCAGGGTGTTGTGACGGTGATTGTGACAGGTGATTAATTTTGAAATTTGAATAAACCAAAACAAAATATGTTCTTCTCAAGCCAAACACTAAATGCTGCTCCTGAGCCAGTGAATACGGATGTGCTGCACCCACGGATCAGACTCTCACTGGAGCCTGAAATAAGGGGAATGTTTGTATTTCTGGTGTCCAGTGGGTTAAAGGGGATATAAACCCAGAAATAAACAATAGTATCTGTTGACTTTTGAAACAATGTAGCAGCTGATCAGTGGAGAAATATTCAAGGGTGACTTGGGTGGGAGGATTGGTATGGGTGGTGCTGGAGAGGAAGAGGGTGCATTTTATATTGTGCTGATAATGTTCCCAACCAGCAGTGTCTATGGTACAACATGGAGAGTTGAGTCAGGCTCAGGAATAAAGAACAACCGAGAACAGACTTGATGTTGAAGGCAATTGAGTGACTCAAGGTAACTTTTCCTTGCACTTTAAAGCCCATTAAGGAGAATGTGGGAAGTGCACTTACCTCTAATACTGCAAGTCAGGGAGATAAATCTACTAAATCAGAAATTACCGGGTTTATTTGCAGAACAGACCCTGACACTGACAATAAAAACCCAATTGCTCTTCCCAGGAAAGTGCATTATGTAAATGAATACTGTTACTAAACGATGCAATACAATCCTCTTTGTCATCCAATGCACTCAGTCTCCCAGCATTCCTTGCTTATGTATTAACCACAAGAGGGTCTGCAGGCCCCCATTACTAACTAGAGTCTGACTGTCCAACCTGTAGCTCTTCTGCTCCTGTCAAACTAAACTTTCAACAGCGACTAATATTAATTTGCAACATTGATAAAATGTGCTACTGGCACTATCTTGACCTTCCGCTACATCTCAATCTAATGTCAACGTCTTGCCCTACTATAACAAACTTGTCCATCCTGTCCTACTGTCTCTATCTCGTTCTACTGTCTCCATCTTGTTCTACTCTCTCCATATTGTCCTACTGTCTCCATCTTGTTCTACTCTCTCCATCTTGTCCTACTGTCTCCATCGTGTCCTACTGTCTCCATCTTGTCCTGCTGTCTCCATCTTGTCCTACTCTCTCCATATTGTCCTACTGTCTTCATCGTGTCCTACTGTCTCCATCTTGTCCTACTGTCTCCATCTTGTCCTACTGTCTCCATCTTGCCCCACTGTCTCCATCTTGTCCTACTGTCTCCATCTTGCCCCACTTTCTTCATCTTGTCCTACTGTCTCCATCTTGTCCTACTGTCTCCATCTTGCTCTACTGTCTCCATCTTGTCCTACTGTCTCCATCTTGCCCCACTGTCTCCATCTTGTCCTACTGTCTCCATCTTGCCCCACTTTCTTCATCTTGTCCTACTCTCTCCATATTGTCCTACTGTCTTCATCTTGTCCTACTGTCTCCATCTTGTCCTACTGTCTCCATCCTGTCCTATTGTCTCCATCTTGCCCCATTGTCTCCATCTTGTTCTACTGTCTCCATCTTGCCCCACTTTCTTCATCTTGTCCTACTCTCTCCATATTGTCCTACTGTCTTCATCTTGTCCTACTGTCTCCATCTTGTCCTACTGTCTCCATCTTGTCCTACTGTCTCCATCTTACCCCACTGTCTCCATCTTGTCCTACTCTCTCCATATTGTCCTACTGTCTCTATCTTGTTCTACTGTCTCCATCTTGTCCTATTATCTCCATCTGCAGAAATTCATTGTTATAAAAATCCTGGGGAAGGAAGAGGAATGAGAAGACCCCTCATTAAAATAATGAAAAATGTTTGGGGTAGAACATGTACTACTGAGATATTTACTTTAAACAAAGGAAAATAATATGTTTACTCCTTGGCATTCATCTGCCAACTATACAGTGGGTGCAAGATTTATTGTGTTTTTGGAGCCATTATAAAAAAACTGTTTTTGCCAATTTGTCATCTGTACTTTAGTATGAGGCAAGTAATAATGGAATTTCCGTATCCTACAACCAAGCAAAAGTGGAAAGATAAGGTTGATCCTCAGAAAATGAAATGGAAATTGGAATCTGAGCACAAGAGCGAGTTCTATGTGTGTTCAGGTAATTTGAGCATTTCTATTGTCCAACTGGAGCCGACCAATCAGAAAATGCCCTTTGAATAAATTCCTGGGCTCTAAGTCATAGTATGTCCTGTACTCGAGGTCTCCTGAATTGTTCTGCACAAATAGAATTCAGACAGGGAGATATTTCATCAAGTGCCTCTGTGGGTTGCACAAAAGTAGAACGTCTCGGAGTCTATGGATCACCCTGACATTCTCGTACATTTCCTATTCAAACAGTGACAATTGCGGAAATGAAATTCTTACATGGAGAGTCGATCGGCGCATCATTTGAATGCATTACTGGTGCTCAGTGCATGGAGGCAACAGAGACTTTTCCATTTATTGGATTGAAGCTCCATTTGGCAAATACAAGCGGCAGATGGAATCTCTGCCTCATTAACTGCAAGTGGGTCTTTTCTGAGCATCGGCCTATTGAATGTTCCTCTGACAATGAGAAAACATCTTGTGATATAAACCCTTATCTTTTCGTTTTTAAGGTTCAATCCTAATATGAAGCAGTGATAAGGCAATGCTGGGAGTTTATTATTATACTGAAGCCATAGGAACATACATTTTCTTTACTTGTGCTCATAACAGAACTGTGTGCCCAACATTAAGGGAAAGTTAAACCAAAGAGAGAGATTACCTGTTGGCTATTAATACCCAGAAGCTGGTGGGCTTGCAATATAAAGGCACCACCAACTGATCAACCAGACCCTTCTACTGACTTGCTCCTCCCTCTCACACTCCCCACTCACATCTGTGCACCCTGATGAGTAATACATGTAATATTGCATACAGTGGTTCCAGCAGTTAGGAAATGTAATATGGGCAACAGATATTATATGCTCAGAGTAGCTTATAACTGTGGAAGTGGCTGAAGTAGAAAAAAGACCATCCCTGTTATATCTGTTAAGAAATCCTGAACACTCTATGACCCTATAGCTAAAGTATATTTGAACCCCATCTCCCATCGTTTTTGTCTTAGTTGCTCTGGGCATTAAACCCCATTTCTGTTTTTTTATCCATTCTGTGGCCATCTTGCCCTACAGCCTCCATCTTGTACTCCTGTCTTCATCTTGTCCTACTGTTTCCATCTTGGTCTAGAGTGTCTATCTTGTCCTACTGTCTCCATCTTGGTCTACTGTCTCCATCTTGTCCTCCTGTCTCCATCTTGCCTTACTGTTTCCATCTTGCCCACCTGTCTCCATCTTGCCCTACTGTCTCCATCCTACCCTACTGTTTCCATCTTGTCTTACTCTCTCCCTCTTGTCATAATGTCTCCATCTTGTCCTCCTGTCTCCATCTTGCATTACTGTTTCCATCTTGCCCTACTGTCTCCAGCTTGCCCTACTGTCTCCATCCTGGCCTACTGTGTCTACTTTGCTCATCTGTCTCCAGCTTGCCCTACTGTTTCCTTCTTGCCCTATTGGCTCTATCTTGGCCTATTGTGTCTATCTTGCCCTACTGTTTCCATCTTGTCTTACTCTCTCCCTCTTGGCCTATTGTCTCCATATTGGCCTACAGTCTCCATCTTGTCCTACTGTCTCCATTTTGTGTTACTGTTTCTATCTTGTCCTACTGTTTCCATCTTGTCCTACTGTCTAGATCTTGTGCTTTCTCCATCTTGCCCCACTGTCCTACTGCCTCCATCTTGCCCTACTGTCTCCATCTTGCCCTACAGTCTATATCTTGCTCTCTTTACATAGATGGCTTCTCTCTTACACACTTTGTATCTACAACTACAGGCACCGGTATGAAGAAGGGCAGCAGCAGATGAATCTGTTTTCATCCCTTTTTAAGCACATTTCTATACAACGCCAACAGATAAAGACATTTTCTCCAGTTCACTTTCAGTTCATGCGAGTGTATTTATATTACCCCCTAGTGCAGTGGTGGTGGGATGTTTATTTACACTGAGTTTTGTATTTGTACAAATCTGCTGTACTTTACATTTCCCTGATGATCCCTTGATTTTTACTGCTCTGCTTTTTGCTCCCACAGATGCCGGATGCGCAGTTATTCCAGAGAAACCAAATCCAGTATCTGTCTCTAATAGATCTTTCATTATCTCTATCAGCAACCTCACTTCTGTTCCAGCTGGGCAGCGACTTTCATTCTGATTCCCTTATAAACAGAACAGTGTGGGGCTTATTGTGTGCCCAGAACATTCCTTCTCTGTATATTTGTATTTATACATATGGGAGGAGGGAGGTGCCATATTGATTCCCTTAGACAGTACAGTATGAGGGTATAGCTTATTGTGTGCCCAGAACATTCCTTCTCTGTATATTTGTATTTATACATATTCACTCATTTTTCATTTCAGTCTTTCCACACCACTGAGTCTGATACTTTCCTGCTGTAGAAAACTCTCATTGGTGCTCATTATCTTTTTTCTATCCTGCTTAATTTTAATTAGGCAAATGCTTCCAAACTCCCCTTTTTGTTGTTAATGGGACAAAGGATCAGGCGGTGAATAAGATTAATCTCCAACCCGAGGTTGAACAATTGGTCAGGATAGGGGTGCGCAGGAATAGCGAGGGGGACACCTGAATGTGATGTATAATGTGCAGGTACATTGAGTGGTCGCTAGTCATTATCAATGAGAGAGAAGCATTAATCTATCAGCACAATAATGATCTTGTCATGTCTCTCTGTGCCGAGATGAAGCCCTCGCTCTAAGTGCCGCCGCCGCGATTTTAACTACATATGATTCTGATTTTCTAGGCAAGTAATTTATTTTTCTCTTTCTTCATATGGCAGCTGTTACTGGGAAGAGACTCTGATAAACACCAACCCCCAGGCAATGGGGTGGGGGGTGAATATTGTGAAGAGAGGAAAATCCTTGCTGTAGAATTGCTTTCAGTACTACGGTTGCTGAAGTGGCCCCCTGCGGATTTATTTATCTTTTATTTTATTAACATAACCCTAAACTTTTTTTAAATTGAATTCTTGGATGATCGTTGACTATTGATTTGGTGGAGAATGCAGTTTTTTTTCCCAACAACTTTCTATCACACATTCCTTAACAGGATGGCTTTTTAGTGAGTGAGGGAATACAGGGATATGGGAGAGAGCTCATAGTACAAGTTGATCCAGGGACTGGTCCATTTTGGAGTCAGGAAGGAATTTTTCCCCCTCTGAGGCAAATTGGAGAGGCTTCAGAAGTGTTTTTCGTCCTTCTCTGTAAGTTAGGCAGGTTATATATAGACTTAAGGTTGAACTTGATTGAAGTGTGTCTAACCTAACTTACTACTATATTACTATGTAAGATGTCCTCAAGTGGAGGCCCATTGGTTTAAGTGGATATATATATGGCGGAGGCCACAAAACACAGGTAAACCTGTACCACAGAGACCACAGAAGGACGAAGAGGGTTTTTCACTTACTATTGACTGTGTGTTACCATCTTACACTGCAAGAAGGCACCCTAGTGGTACACACTGCTATGTTTATAATAAACTTCATGTGACAATGTTGTCCCTATATCATGGGTCTTCAGAATTTTTGGGTTCAGGCCGTCCCTTTATGTTCAACACTTTTGAACCCACCTCCTATAAAATTCTCATAACATTCATTATTAGATAGTTCCAGGGATTTGTAATCAATCTAAGGGCACTTTGCCCCAATGTGGACTTCATGGTGGACCTGGTCTCCCACTGGATTCTTGGGATTGGAAGTGTGGGAACCCTATCGTTCCAGCTCCTGAGATAAAACCCCTGAGTGATACACATAAAGAGGAGACTTACCTCCCCTGAAAAGTTATTGGTTGGGTACCTCAGTGATTCTAGTCACTTACCTGCTTACTGGAGGTTGGCACTGTTCTCCTTCTAAAAATGCACCAGCCTGGGGCCCTGTTTGGTGAGTGCTGTGCCACCATCATCCTAAGGTCTTCCCGTCATGCTCATCAGGCTTGGGTTAGTGGATGTGCAGTACAGAACTTCTGTTTTGGGCTTGTACCCTCCTAGAACTGGCACAGGGGACACCTGGGAGCAGGTCCGGACTGAGAATTAAAATAGGCCCTGGCATTTTAAGTACACAGAGGCCCAATCAGCCCACATAGAAGCCCAAACAGCCCCCACCAGCCCACTAAATAGTGACTTTCTATGGGACCTTATAGCAGCCCCTCTGGCATTTGCCAGAACCCACAGATTGCCAGTCCGGGCCTGCCTGGGAGAATGAAGAAGAGCTCCCATTTGGGGTAGCAGGCGTGTGACTACAATCACTGGGGGGGGGTGCCTAACCACCTTCTCCTTTAAATGTCCAACCAGTTACCAACCGACATAGCTGTTATATATGGGCACGCTCTTTGATGATGGGGTTTGTAGAAGTGAGGCTCATTTGCATTGAACTCATGTCCCTACTTGTACAGTAGTAATATGATAACAACGGCCCATGCTCCCTCGGGTGTTTTTGACTCCCGTGTACAAAACGATGAAATTGCGTGGGTCTCCTAGCAACCGGCTCACTTCAGTTGAAATCCAATCATTTATCTGGCGCCATAGAAATATTTATTAACTCGCCGATGTAAAATGTGGCTGCCCAACCTATGGAAATGTACGTCAAAGACCACAGACCCCCCTATAAAATAATGAACACCTACTGACGTGCCTCATGCGACTCATGAAAGTTCATCCAGAAAGTTCATATAAAAAATTCATGCGACAGACATAGTCGACTGTGTCTGAGCTCAGATGCACCAAAAGGCTCTAATTATTAAAGGAATTAATTAACGTAACCCTCCTCCAGTAGCCGAGTCGGAAATCTCTCAATGCTGCACATGTGTCTGTATATACAGTGTCAATGATGAGATGAGAAGTATGAACAGGGCCACCATCAGGGCATCACAGGTACTGCACTCCAGTTGCCCCATGGCAGAGGGGGTCCTCATAAAACTGGGATTTGTAGATCATAAATGGGTGGGATTTGAGGAGGAAAAGGGAGGTTTTTGGGTCGATTGTTGGTGGAATGATGGCAAAATGGTGTGTGATTGGGGTGGATCATGGGAGTGGTGGTGCATGTTTTGGACAATGGGGCCCCTTTCTGCCACTTGCTTGTTGACAGAGTCCTTTATCCACAGACCTGAGTGACCAGTGGGTTAATATTTGGGGAGGGTCCTGCTAACTTAGTAATGCCAACCAAGTAGTACGGGGCGTGATTCCTGATGGCCCTGTGTATACATGTACAGGGCCATTGTCAGAAATCACGGGGCCCGTACTTTTACTTTACTGTTTCTGGGTATATATTGCCTCGGGGCAATGACAGTAGACTGGGGGGCATTAGAGCACCCCATTATATGAGAATTGCCTAAAAGCACTTGGTCACACCATTCAGTTAAAGGGACTGCAGGACTAACTCAATTCTCTATTGGCTGCACACTAAATTAGATTTTGGGGTGTTGCCTGGAGACATAATATCCAATACGAAATCTCATTATGGACTGTGGTTAATTTCTACCACCCAATCACTGAATATTATTCATTATATTATCCATCCAAGTAGCACATCTCATCTGTGGTCCTTAAATGTAGGCAGATGTCACCCAACTACTACTGATTGGTGGACTGGAGCCCAGTTCTGCTCATGCTTAGCTGCCTCGTCTCACTCCCGGCTCCTATGAGTTTGTTATGGTAGATGCTAAAAACACTGCCTTTACCTTGTCAACGGGCCCGATACCCCCAATTTATCTAAGGTGGGCTGATCTCTGTAGGGTTCAAACCCAGATACTGGAGCCACATTCCCACTCCTGTTATATAACCTATGGACAGGACCTGGTCACAAGATTCCTGGGTAATTGGGAAACTTCCATCTCGCCGGGCATAGGGACCATAATTGGGACTTTCTGAGCAGTAGGAATTAACCCTTTGGGTTCCCTACATTAGCAAATAAGCACCATGGCCTTTTGTTAGAAGCTTAGGAACTACCCTCTGAGTGACCTAGTTTTGCACCCGCTGCCCTCATGTTCTACACTATTCCATTTAGTAGATTAGCACATAGGGGCAATTATTCCGGGCCCCAGTTCCAGAGGGTTCATTGTATCATCTTACCCTTTAGATTGAGACTTTACCGTTGCGGCACCACTTGGGGTTCAGAATAATTTCGCTGTTGCACCTGTGACTGGAGCTCCAGTGATTTGCCCTTTGTCACTTCCCATTTGTTGCTTTAGAAAGTGTCACAATAATGGAAGTTTGGGCTGCAGATGGTTTTTACAGCACAAACACCATGTAATATTAATAGGAGACACGTGTGCATTTCTTATTCATTGCTGTTCCGTTCAATTGAAATACAAATCAGTTCTCACAGTGTTTGGGCTCATGTGATTCACTCAGTCAAACACTAAATACATTGGATTGTCTCCATGGACTTCTAGAGTCAGAGTGTGACCTGATAGAGTGAATGGAAGGAGAATGCAGATATGGGACCCCCAGTGGCTCCACGTGTGGGCTGGATACTGCATAGGACTTATGTTCCCCCTAAACTAAAGGAGTCTATTGTGCAAAAAAGTCCATTGACTTTAATGAAGAATGAACTTGGGCTTAGGCAGTGCTATGTGGCTCAACTCCTGGGCCTGTAGCTATTAGAGTAGCATCAATGAGAAACCTTACCCCCACCCTCGGATATATGGTGACACTGCTAATCAGAAGCTGGCTTTTACTGCTCGAGTCACTTAGAATAGAGAATACTAACATCTTATTGGTTTTTATGGGATAATGAGCCTGGAAACTTGGTCTGTGTTACTTCATCAATCCAGTATACAGGAGGCTAAGAGATTTAGAGACAGGTTTAGAGAGAGTAGAGCAAAAAGGATGCAGTTGGACATGACGGTGACAGTAGGGAAAGATGGAGACAGTGGGGCAAGATGGAGACAGTAGGACAAGATGGAGACAGTAGGGCAAGATGGAGACAGTAGGGTAAGATGGAGACTGTAGGACAAGATGGAGACAGTAGGGCAAGATGGAGACAGTAGGACAAGATGGAGACAGTAGGGCAAGAAGGAGACTGTAGGACAAGATGGAGACAGTAGGACAAGATGGAGACAGTAGGGAAAGATGGAGACAGTGGGGCAAGATGGAGACAGTAGGACACGATGGAGACAGTAGGGCAAGATGGAGACAGTAGGGCAAGATAGAGACTGTAGGACAAGATGGAGACAGTAGGACAAGATGGAGACAGTAGGGCAAGAAGGAGACAGTAGGACAAGATGGAGACAGTAGGACAAGATGGAGACAGTAGGACAAGATGGAGACAGTAGGGCAAGATGGAGACAGTAGGGCAAGATGGAGACAGTAGGGCAAGATGGAGACAGTAGGACAAGATGGAGACAGTAGGGCAAGATGGAGACAGTAGGACAAGATGGAGACAGTAGGGCAAGAAGGAGACTGTAGGACAAGATGGAGACAGTGGGACAGGATGGAGACAGTAGGACAAGATGGAGACAGTAGGGCAAGATGGAGACAGTAGGACAGGATGGAGACAGTAGGGTAAGATGGAGACAGTAGGACAAGATGGAGACAGTAGGGCAAGAAGGAGACTGTAGGACAAGATGGAGACAGTAGGACAGGATGGAGACAGTAGGACAAGATGGAGACAGTAGGACAAGATGGAGACAGTAGGGCAAGAAGGAGACAGTAGGACAAGATGGAGACAGTAGGACAGGATGGAGACAGTAGGACAAGATGGAGACAGTAGGGCAAGATAGAGACAGTAGGACAAGATGGAGACAGTAGGATACGATGGAGACAGTAGAGCAAGATGGAGACAGTAGGACAAGATGGAGACAGTAGGACAAGATGAGACTGTAGGACAAGATGGAGACAGTAGGACAAGATGGAGACAGTAGGACAAGATGGAGACAGTAGGATAAGATGGAGACAGTAGAGCAAGATGGAGACAGTAGGACAAGATGGAGACAGTAGGGCAAGATGGAGACACTAAGACATGATGGAGACAGTAGAAGACAACCCTGTACAGAGAGATGCCATTACATGATGTCAGCACAGATATTCCCATGTAAGCATCACGTGTATCGGGAAATAAATACTTTAATTCTCTTCTGATATAACTGCATATACTGATTGAGCCATTCCTGGAGAGGAGACAAATCTGTGAGATTCCATGACTGTATCTCATTCCCGGGAGAAGCCTGAGAAATCCTTTTGCTTGGAGTTGTTCCGGAATCTCTCTCACTGTTTGGAGAAGACAAGAAAATTCTTTGTTTTATTTTAGATTTTTTCATATTGAAGCCTTAAAAAATTAATTTCCAAAGTGTTTCTCTGTTGCAATAATTTATTGTGATTCCTTTCTTCCCAAAATTCCCAAATATATGAAAAAATGATCGCTTGGAAAATCTCATGTAACTCATTCCTCTCTGTTTAACCCCAAAGTCTCCTGCTGTTGAGGGGGGGAGGGAAGGGGACAAATCAAGTGAGGTGTTTCTGCTAAGATTTATTATTAACATTATTATTAACACTTATTTATATAGCGCCAGCATATTTCGCTTCGCCCATTACGCCCATTAGCCAATTAAGAGTAAAAAAAAGGTTATAGGGAATATTCCTTGGCTTTTCTCTTTGTTATTCGGAAGCAGACAAAACGGCTATAATTAGATAAAATTCAAATTACAGAACATGGAGCCACTGCCCCACTCCATAATGTCATAGGGAACCATAAATCAGTGTCTTGTGCCATTTATTTTGATTTCTCTACTTTTAGTTCAAGGGGAAACAGTCTAATCAGAAGGAATGTTCTCAATAAGCTGCACCCTTATATTGTATTGTCTTTTTAAAGGGGTAGTTCACCTTTAAATTAACTGTTAGTATGATATAAAGAGAGATATTCTGAGACAATTTGCAATTGGTTTTCATTCTTTATTTTTTGTGGTTTTTGAGTTATTTAGCTTTTTATTCAGCGGCTCTCCAGTTTGCAATTTCAGCCATTTAGTTGCTGGGGTCCAAATCCCCCTAGCAACCATGCATTGATTTGAATAAGAGACTGGAATATGAATAGGAGAAGCCTGAATAGAAAGACGAGGAATAAAAAGTAGCAATAACAATAGCCTTATAGAGCATTTGTTTTTAGATGGGGTCAGTGACCCTCATTTGAAAGCTGGAAAGAGTTAGAAGAAGGAAGCAAATAATAAATAATGATGGCCAATTGAAAAGTTGCTTAGAATTAGACATTCTATAACATATTATCCTGAAGGTGAATAATCTGCAGATAGACTGACACAATGGGGGACAGTTCCCCTTTAAGCAGGAATTATGAGTGACAGTTGATTAGACTGATTGTACAAGGAATTCTCTGGACTGTGTAATTGGGAAGGAGATGTTGGTTGGGGGGAGGATAAGTGATTTCCCTTTGCTAAAAGTCTGGTTGGACAGTGCAAATTTAGGGAATTGTAAGTGTCATAAATAAAGTGTCACCTGTTTGTGTCTCTGAGTCACTGGGATTTATAGACCTGACACTGGGGAGGATTTGCACAACGGGAGACAATATTGAAATTCAATGTAACACTTGTAAAAATGGATTCTGCACCAGAGAATTGTCACCTGAGAGATTCTACTCAATCCAAATGTTCTGGTTCTGTTATACAGGGAACTCTGAGTATCACTCATGTATTATAAGGGATAATGTACCCCCTACTGTAAATGATAAGGATATTAGAAGTCACTGAGGGGTTGTTCTGTGACCATATAAAGGCACAAGGCTGCAGGCTGAGTTATACAGGGAACTCTGAGTATCACTCATGTATTATAAGGGATAATGTACCCCCTACTGTAAATGATAAGGATATTAGAAGTCACTGAGGGGTTGTTCTGTGACCATATAAAGACACAAGTGGATTGTGCTCCTCAGGGTTGTGTCTGTGGGATGAATAAAGGAGCAGTAATGATCAGTGGGCGGGACCTAAACTCTCTGGTTGTAGGTAACAGAGGGAGGGGGTGTGTAACTGAAGGAGTGGGTGGGACTAGGACATATATATGGCGGCTCACAGCAGCAATTTATCTTTTAGCATTACTAATCAATAAATTGGAATCACAAATATTTTAGAGTCAAATTAACCTCCCACTATTGTTGCACTATTTATAAATGAAATAATCGAATTTTGCTTTTTTTTTAATATTTATAATGTATAATATAATATAACAGTCCAAGCAGACTCTCTGTTGCAGTAACATGTGTTTCTATTGAGTGTATTTAGGGCAGTATGTGACATTGGGGGGGTGACAGGGGCATAAAATGCTGTGGAAATGTGGAGAAAAATACACTTTGTAGCAGAACATGTGAAAGGCACAAAGGCGGATAATGTCTGGTTTATTCCCCGGCTCAGCGGGAAGTGACTGGTCCGTGTGTTATTTGCAGCCCGGCGGGTGGGAAGGTCTGGGCTCCACCAATTACAGAGCCATAAACTCCTCAGTTCCAGGGCCCCCCACTGGCTCCGTGTTTATATCTGAAGAAGGTACAAAAGAGTCTGTTTGACCCCAAAATTGGTTTCCTATTCAGCACTTTGATATTTATTCTTCTACAGTTAAAGGGTAAGTTCACCCAAGCGCAGCCGCAATGTGTTCGGAGCTGAAACCATTCAAGTACATTTGTTACTGGATCAGCTTTTATTTCTTTTTTTCTTCTATGAAATTCTCTTTGTTGTTCCTCCGGGCAGGCAGTTTTGACCCGGACAGACCTTCCAAAAACAGGGTCAAAACAGGAGAGGGGGGAACCGTAGAGAAGAAATAAATCTTATATTCTGGGGTTCACTGTCCCCCTTTCCTGTTTTATTATCTTTATGTGATCCCCCATATTTCCCCTCTCCCCTCGCTGAATTCTGGGCACATTTCTATTTCCATATAAGAAATGAACAGATGGGGCTTAGAATTCTCATCTTTGAACCCCCAACCTGCAGTGAAGCTTCAATTTCATCTTCCCCAGGACACGTTCCTTTAAATCCGACAAGTTCTGCACTTTCTCCTCCGATGGAAATAAATCATTTACATTGAGCGCGCGGAGCTGAATCCAAAACCCAATAAAGATTCTGCTTAGCGACTGTTTCTCTAATCTCACTGCGCCACGGAACCCACCCCGGGGGGATACGTGGAGAGGGAAACGGGAGTAGCGCTCCCAGCATTAAATATATATAATCCCACGGAATCAAATAACTCAATATTCCACCTGAAATGATGAGAAAGCAACTTCCAAAAATATATTTAGGTGTTAATTGAATTTATCCTTCCCCGAAACAAAATCTTGTACTGAAATAATATCCCCCACATAAATATTGCATGGGCCACTCCACAGCCGCAATTCTCTTAAAGTCAAACCACCCTCGAAAAGATGGGGGACAGAAAAAAAAAGCTGGAACTATAGGGGTCATTTACTTTAACCATGGACACATGGGCAGTAAGGGGTGCACAAGTAAATATATACAGTGTATCCATATGAAGGTGTCCATAGTACTGGGTAAGAGAAAGGGTTAAAATCAGAGAAGGCAGGGGTTAAATATTTGCAGCCACCATTCTCAGTTATTCTGCAATGCATTGTGGTATTTATTTGTAGGACATGCAGGCGGGTGTCTTGTGCAAAGGGGGAGATATGGTAAGTTATCAGTTGGGGGGGATCCAATTATTCCTGCCGAGAGTTTTAATTAATATCTCCACTGAACCAAGTGAAACATGAGATCGAATAAAGATAGAGAAGCAGCAGTTCCTCCAATTCTGATTATTTTGCCCGTTATCCATGTTCATGTACAACAACTCAGCTACGGCAGCCCCAGCAGCTGTGGACCCTCCTGCACCCCCTCTTCCCATTGCCTAATGGTTCCTGATAATCATCCAATCACAAGACCCGCTGAGTTTTCGTTCTTGCTCTTGTTTCCTTGTAGAAACCAACAATGTCCCCTTTAAGGCAGGGTTCCCAAGCTGTGGGGGAGCTACCTGATGGCCAATGAGGGTGAAATATGGGGAAAGTGCTCATTTGTTCTTCTTCATACACCTGATAGTCCAGCTCTGAAGGTGATTTTAGGAACCAATTGAGGGTGAAATCTTATTGGTTGATAATGTGGGAACTGTGACTGATACACCGACCTCTTCCTATATCGTTCTGCTTGTTATGGGCCAAGGGGGACACAGGGGCTTGAGGTGGAAAAGTCTGACAATCAGTGGTTCACGGGGAAGTTTCTCCATCAAGGAGAACCCACCTGGATCCTTCCATTAGGTTGAATAGGAAACACCAATACTGGAGCTAAAAATTCTAGGGGGCGCACTTTCTCCCCACTTCATCAAAGTTTTATGATTTGCACTAGCACACCCCCCCTATCCCTGGTAACAGGTCGGAGTCTCCTTTTCCTCTTTAGGCTGGAGGAAGTGACATCCATGATTTCCAAAAAAGAATTACAATTTTTGATTGGCCAGAGAAAAAGTGAGTTTTCCTTTTTGCCTCAGTCCATGTTTAATGAGCTTGGGCCCAGAGAAGGTGCTGGTATTTCTGGGTCATGTTTATAAATGGGTTCTTCTTTGCACGGTGGAGATGTAACTTGAATTTGTGGGGGCAACGACCAACTATGATCCCAGACAATGGACTGATTCCCACTACAGAATCAGGTCTTTTCTGAAGGCAGTGCTGCTGAGGGCTGAAGATGTATTGGCTCTCAGTCTTGTCCATTCTACAGAGATTTCTCCTAATTCTTTGCAATTTTACATTGAGGAATGTTATTCTTAAACTGTTACAATATTTGCCCACACACAGTGGGGCTTATTTATAAACACTGGGCAAACTTGCTCCTGGGCAGTAACCCATGGAAACCAGATGATTGATTACAACCTGCATCTGGCTGAAGAAAGCTAATCACTGATTGGTTGCTATGGGATATTGCCCAGGGGCAAATTTGCCCAGTGTTAAAAAATGAGCCCCAGTGTGTCGCAGAGTGGGGTACCCACTCCCCATCTTTACTAATTTACCTCTCTGGTACCTGCTGTTATAGTTATAGCCAATCATGTTACTGACCTGTTGCCAATTGGTCACATGTTCCATTGGGATTTTTTTTTTTGCATTGCATAAATTTTCCAGTCTTTTGTTGCCCCGCAGTCAACTTTTTGTATACATGTTGTTGGCATTCAATTCAACCAAAAAATATTATATATTTGTGGGTGACAGGTACTGTAATTACCATATTTTACTGTATAGTATTCATTAGTGGGTAACAGATACTGTAATTATTGAATGAATTAAAGGGATACTGTAATAGGAAAAAAATTATTTTCAAAATGAATCAGTTAATAGTGCTGCTCCAGTAGAATTCTGCACTGAAATCCATTTCTCAAAAGAGCAAAAAGATTTTTTTTATATTCAATTTTGAAATCTGACATGGGGCTAGACATTTTGTCAGTTTCCCAGCTGCCCCTGGTCATGTGACTTGTACCTGCACTTTTGGAGAGAAATGCTTTCTGGCAGGCTGCTGTTTCTCCTTCTCAATGTAACTGAATGAGTCTCAGTGGGACCTGGATTTTACTATTGAGTGTTGTTCTTAGATCTACCAGACAGCTGTTATCTTGTGTTAGGGAGCTGCTATCTGGTTACCTTCCCATTGTTCTGTTGTTTGGCTGCTGGGGGGGAAAGGGAGGGGGTAATATCACTCCAACTTGCAGTACAGGAGTAAAGAGAGACTGAAGTTTATCAGAGCACAAGTCACATGACCAGGGGCAGCTGGGAAATTGACAATATGTCTAGCCCCATGTCAGATTTCAAAATGAAATATAAAAAAATCTGTTTGCTCTTTTGAGAAATGGATTTCAGTGCAGAATTCTGCTGGAGCAGCACTATTAACTGATTCATTTTGAAAATATTTTTTTTCCCATGACAGTATCCCTTTAATGTAAAACCCCTTTTTCCACATGAACTTTCTGCAGAGAACTTTCACTTGACATTACTGGAAAAAAACCAAGAAAAGAATTAGAAATAGAGAAGACACACGGCACGAAATATTGTTGAGACACAATAGACCAAATAGATTGTGACACCTCCAGTTTGGAGATTTGAGTTAAGTCCTAGGGGAAATCTGGGGGTCAATCTCATTTCTGCTTCAGGGTCAAGAGAAGAAGTCCCAGAGGTCAGATATTGTGAGTTTATGTCCCATTTTCCTATAGGTTATGTCCTTCCAATGCCAGAGGTTATATCCCATAATTCTTACAGGTCGGACCTGTCAGGCTCAATAATTGTCAGAGGCCAAATTCGGCTAGTGAAGGCCATTTTATGTCTGGGGGCTATTCATACTAGAGAAGAAATACAGCAGCAGTTAAGGGGGGTATACAGGTTATAGGTTATATCCCACCATTCCTTCAGGTGACGCCCCTCATTTAGGATCAGCTGGGCAGGGTGTAGACTGCAAAAAAGAGGTGCAGATTGCCATGATTTTACCCTGTGCCCTACACTCAGCGCCCATAAGTGCAGAACATTTCTCATGAGTACAGTGCTGTCTGTGTTTGGCAGAGCTGTATTCACTGTGTTTATTACAGGCAGTAAGTGAGTGCATCCTTGATGCCCCTTAGCATTACGTTACTGCCTGCTCAATGCTCTTTAACTGAACTCTAGGAGCACAATTTTGCACCCCCTTGGGATGCAATTAGATATGAAGGATTTGAATTGGGTTTGGCTCAGTGCTTGGGTTTCTAGAAAATAAAAAATGCTGGAACTTGGTGGAATCCCGAACGAAATCCTTATAATAGAGTTGATTTGGTTGCAGCTTTATGAGGCAGAAAGCTGGGATTTCCATGTAAATAAGGCCACCGGAGGGCGCTGTTTCATTGGAGTCTATGAATAAACTCTCACAGCTGCTCCAGTGCATATCAGCCTCGTTGCTCACACACATTCCATCCCCAAGACAATAAAAAAAATGAAGTCTGGGAATCCAGAAGTTGTTTTGAGAAAGAGGAAATTCACTGTATAAATAACATATGTTCTTATTTAAATGAGTCCCACCGCTCCTATCTCCCAGCCCAGGAGAACAAACACTCCCAATCTGCTGCTTCCCCTCAGCTAATTGCCCGTCAGCCGGAAGGTTCCACAATTAGAAATACTTTACATCTCCTTTTCACAAACATGGGGCGAGAGCCAGAATTTCATTAGCATTTCTCACGCACCAACGGAAACCCATACATACGAGGAGGAATTATTAGGCGTCTGTACCTTTAAATTCATTTGCTGGAATGAACCCATTGAATATTCCTATAGAGAGGGACACACAGGTACAAACTGCTAAAAATGGGTTCAAATGCCACAATTTTCTATCCATTTCCAGGGATTTTTGGTTCCTCCAGAGTTGAATGTTCCGCACAATGTGTCACTGGTTCGTTGGTTTGTTGCAGCTGAAACAACAGTTGATACAAATATATAATGTTTATGAGTATTTACAAAACTAGAGACAATGAAATGATGTGAACAAAACCCTCCTTTCATTCCTGTTCTCTGGTTTCCTTAAAGGGGACCCCCTCAGAGCTGAAGTTGAAGATAATTGTAGGGCTCCACGTGTTTATGAAACAATAAAGATCAGAATTCGGAAATGTATTAAGTGACCTGAAGGTTTAATAGTTTCTCTTTCATATGAGTCGCTATGAACAGGGAGGAGACCCTCGGAGCAGTGATCAGCAGGGCCGCCATCAGTTGTCATTGGACCACATAAAGCAGAATGTTCTGTTCGTTGATGTGGTTCCGCAATCCGACTGCCATTTGTTATGATCCAATCATTGGGCCCAAGGACCCACAATCAGATCAGCCCAATATCACCCACTTCAATGTGGGCATATAGGGGAGAGATCTCTCTCCCCAATAACACAAGGCTGCAGGCTGAGTTATACAGGGAACTCTGAGTATCACTCGTGTATTATAAGGGATAGTGTACCCCCTACTGTAAATGATAAGGATATTAGAAGTCACTGAGGGGTTGTTCTGTGACCATATAAAGACACAAGGCTGCAGGCTGAGTTATACAGGGAACTCTGAGTATCACTCATGTATTATAAGGGATAATGTACCCCCTACTGTAAATGATAAGGATATTAGAAGTCACTGAGAGGTTGTTCTTTGACCATATAAAGGCACAAGGCTGCAGGCTGAGTTATACAGGGAACTCTGAGTATCACTCATGTATTATAAGGGATAATGTACCCCCTACTGTAAATGATAAGGATATTAGAAGTCACTGAGGGGTTGTTCTGTGACCATATAAAGGCACAAGGCTGCAGGCTGAGTTATACAGGGAACTCTGAGTATCACTCGTGTATTATAAGGGATAGTGTACCCCCTACTGTAAATGATAAGGATATTAGAAGTCACTGAGGGGTTGTTCTTTGACCATATAAAGGCACAAGGCTGCAGGCTGAGTTATACAGGGAACTCTGAGTATCACTCATGTATTATAAGGGATAATGTACCCCCTACTGTAAATGATAAGGATATTAGAAGTCACTGAGGGGTTGTTCTGTGACCATATAAAGGCACAAGGCTGCAGGCTGAGTTATACAGGGAACTCTGAGTATCACTCATGTATTATAAGGGATAATGTACCCCCTACTGTAAATGATAAGGATATTAGAAGTCACTGAGGGGTTGTTCTGTGACCATATAAAGGCACAAGGCTGCAGGCTGAGTTATACAGGGAACTCTGAGTATCACTCATGTATTATAAGGGATAATGTACCCCCTACTGTAAATGATAAGGATATTAGAAGTCACTGAGGGGTTGTTCTGTGACCATATAAAGACACAAGGCTGCAGGCTGAGTTATACAGGGAACTCTGAGTATCACTCATGTATTATAATGGCCACCTTTACTCAACAAGTACAGTACAGTGGAGCCCCCCTTTAGGCCCAGTACATATGTACCCCATGTGCCCCCCTGATGATGGCCTCGGTGATCAGGGTTAGATTGGGGGGTCCAGGGCCCATAACTATAATACAGTAGAGTAGACTGAACGGTTCCATGAGACAGGGGTCTGGTGAAGTGAAATCTCCCTGCTGCCGTCAAGATTATCATTTGCTGCAAATAATCGAGTGGTGGGTCGAGGCTTTCCGACAGGGGCTTTTCAGTGCAAGGTCACCTTTAGGGTCTATTGTTTGTTCAAAGCCCCCCACAAGTTCATAAGAGTATTAGTGATATATATAAAAGCACCATTGTATCAGACATAGTTCTAAGAATATCTTAGGAACTTTACTTCAAATCTAAGCCAAAATGACCTTTATATTGGGCAGTATTTAAGAGATAAACTAGAAATTCACCCCAAATATTGACTTGAAGTTTTCATTAGGCTGATCCCCAAGTCTCTGCTCAGGTGATTCCACACAATAGGAACCAGTGCTCTATAAAGATGGGGTGCAACACAAATGGGGAGCACAAAATATTTAAATCAGAACATTGTTCCTGGCTGAGAGGAGACACATCCATTTGCCCAGAACTTCAGGAGGATGTACCTAGAATGTTGATCGGATGCATCATTTCCCCAGGTTGGATTTACCCTTTAAATGTTTCCAGTTGGTTTCTCCCATGTTTATTGTGTCCTGGAAGCACCTGTTGTGACACTGTAACTCGCTGCGGCTCAGGTGAGAGGAGGTGAGAGACAAACACAATCTGTTTTGCTACTTTGTGCCGCCCGGCAATTGCAAATGCCACTTGCTCTGCAATTTACTCGCTCTGCTTGTTGACCGGTGGGAAGAGAAATGGAATAAATTGTGGCTGAGAGAAGTCGCCCCTGTCGGCCAGTGTCACACAATCTCTTTTAATGAGAGTTTAATTAGGAGCCGAGTGCTCAGTCTCTGCCGCAAAGAGGCACCCGAGTTTAACTTCAATTACTTGTGGATGTGAAATCAATTTGAAATAAAATGTCCTAGTGATGAAGATAATGAATTCCAAAGCCCTGAATATGTTCCTACAAGTGCGGAGCTTGTTGTGTCTGATGCTTCGTCTCCCTCTGACCTTCTCTTGCTGCTCCTCTGTGACACCCAAAGACACCCAATGATACTCAATGACACCCAATGATACCCAATGAAACCCAATGACAGCCAATGATACTCAATGACACCCAATGACACTCAATGACACCCAATGGCACCCAATGACACCCAATGATACCCAATGACACTCAATGACACCCAATGACACTCAATGATGCTCAATAACACCCACTGATACCCAATGACACTCAATGACACCCAATGGCACCCAATGACACCCAATGACATTCAATGACACTCCATGACACCCAATGGCATCCAATGACACTCAATGACACCCAGATCATTATCATAATTATAGAAGCTCAGAGGCACAGAGTCTGCCGTCTCCACTCAACAAACAATATTTATTTTAATTACTATTTTTAATGTTTTCTCTTTTGTCTCAGAGCAGCTGCTCCAGTCTGATACCAGTAGGGAACAAAACTGTTGCTGATGCTGCTGTGAAATCCCCCAAAATAATTTGTTAGATTCCAGTTTACAGTCTCGGCAACCACCACATTATACTGCACTGCCACTAAGCAACCTAACTGCAAAAAGAAAATCCTAATTATTTCATGTTTAATGCCTAACTGTAAAGCAAACTGTGAAAAATAGAAAAAAAGTGCAGTTTAAGAAAATGCATTATTTGTGATTTACTTGTTCTGGACTATGTGAAGGGTAACTGCCCCTTTAAAGAAAATCATACAACAAGCAGCAACTACAAGGGGGTAAAATACACTGCAGTCAGGAAACTCTGAGTATCACTCATGTATTATAAGGGATAATGTACCCCCTACTGTAAATGATAAGGATATTAGAAGTCACTGAGGGGTTGTTCTGTGACCATATAAAGACACAAGGCTGCAGGCTGAGTTATACAGGGAACTCTGAGTATCACTCATGTATTATAAGGGATCATGTACCCCCTACTGTAAATGATAAGGATATTAGAAGTCACTGAGGGGTTGTTCTGTGACCATATAAAGGCACAAGGCTGCAGGCTGAGTTATACAGGGAACTCTGAGTATCACTCATGTATTATAAGGGATAATGTACCCCCTACTGTAAATGATAAGGATATTAGAAGTCACTGAGGGGTTGTTCTGTGACCATATAAAGGCACAAGGCTGCAGGCTGAGTTATACAGGGAACTCTGAGTATCACTCATGTATTATAAGGGATAATGTACCCCCTACTGTAAATGATAAGGATATTAGAAGTCACTTAGGGGTTGTTCTGTGACCATATAAAGGCACAAGGCTGCAGGCTGAGTTATACAGGGAACTCTGAGTATCACTCATGTATTATAAGGGATAATGTACCCCCTACTGTAAATGATAAGGATATTAGAAGTCACTGAGGGGTTGTTCTGTGACCATATAAAGGCACAAGGCTACAGGCTGAGTTATACAGGGAACTCTGAGTATCACTCATGTATTATAAGGGATAATGTACCCCCTACTGTAAATGATAAGGATATTAGAAGTCACTGAGGGGTTGTTCTGTGACCATATAAAGACACAAGGCTGCAGGCTGAGTTATACAGGGAACTCTGAGTATCACTCATGTATTATATGTATAATGTAATTCTAAACAACTTTTCATTTGGTCTTCATTATTTATTTGTTATAGTTTATTGGCTTTTTTCTCTGACCCCATCTAAAAAACAAATACTCTGTAAGGCTACAAATGTACTGTTATTGTTACTTTTTATTCCTCATCTTTCTATTCAGACCTCTCCTATTCATATTCCAGTCTCTTATTCAAATGAATGCATGGTTGCTAGGGGAATTTGGATCCTAGCAACAAAATGGCTGAAATTACAAACTGGAGAGCTGCTGAATAAAAAGCTAAATAACCCAAAAACTACAAATAATAAAAAATGAAAACCAATTGCAAATTGTCTCATAATATCCCTCTCTACATCCTACCAAGAGTTAACTCAAAAGTGAACAACCCCTTTAACCCTTCAGTTACAGTAGAAAGAGAAGACTCTTGCGCTGAACTCCATCCTCTCAGCTTTGTGACTGTGACTGATTCCCTCTTGTTCCGGATCATTTACGCCGCTCTCATTTCTAGAGGCTTTGAGGCGTTTAAGTACCGGGGGCTCTCGAACGCACAGGCGGTGCCAGATCTCTCAGAGGGGAGCCGACAAAGTTCCTCTCACAATAGCAATTAGCCGCTAATTACAAATCTGAATACTGTGCATGATTCCCTTCATCGCCTTTGTCTGGTTTAATTCCCAGTATTCTCCAATGCCCCGGCAGTCAGGGTTACGGCAAAGCCTTCCGCGGATTCGGGGCCCTTTTATAAATGAATTTAATTTCATATTGTTTAATAATAAAGCAAATTTGCATCTTTGTACTTTGTAATTTATGCAAAGTCACAAGGAAATCTCTGAGCTCCGCCGGGAACAACGTCATTAAATTCAAACAGGCGCATGTCTGGCTCTTACAGGAGAAATCTATAACCAGCAGAGCTGACAATCTAATTTCCACAGTGGCTACTTTTTCCCTTTACATTTCAGTGATCATTCAGGGACTTCTCCTGAGAAGTTATATGTAAAGATTTGTTATTTGTGATGCCACCAGCTCAGTGTTGCTGCCCTTGTGAGACACTTGTGTTACATGTATGTTCTCCTATGTTTAATGCAGGCGGATTTATCAGAAAACCCCTGCTATAAAGAGCTTTATTCATGAGCTTTATTTGTAGCATAGTTTCAGTTGGTCATGTTCCCACCAATGTCAAAAAAAGCTCCCCAGGCTGCTCTCCTTGTTAAAGGAGAAGGAAAGGCTAAAAGTAAGTGAGCTTTATCAGAAAGGTCTATATAAATACACCAGTAACCCCTCAAAGTAATGTTGCTCTGAGTCCTCTGTCAAAAGAAACAGCACATTTCTTTCCTTCTATTGTGTACTCATGGGCTTCTGTATCAGACTAACTGTTTTCAGCTTAAACCTCCAGGGCTAGGGCTTGAGCATGCTCAGTTTGCTCCTCTCCCCCTCCCTCCTGTAATCTGAGCCCAGAGCTATGAGTGAGCAGGGAGAGACTCAGGCAGGAAGTGATGTCACACCAAGCTAATATGGCAGCTGCTATCCTAAACAAACAGAGAGCTTCTAGAGCTGTTTACTCAGGTATAGTAAAGTATTCTGCAGAATAAATATAGTCTTATAGCTTGTACTATTGTGGCTAATCTATTTGCAACAAACTGCTTCGGTAGCTTTCCTTCTCCTTTAAGGGAATATAACACAACTGGAGGGATATGGGAGGTAATAAGAAAGGCTGAGGCCTGGCAACCGGACACACTGACAGTTTAGGCAGATGAGTCAGTAACAAGAGCTATTGGGATCTATAGGAGGAAATGAAATATAAATGCACCTTTTACCATTAGAGAAATACAAAGGGCAACTCTCCCCTGTGCAGAGAAATAATAAAGATATGACTATTCTCATTGCAGTGACAATGACAATTAAACCCTGGGGGCTCTTTGCCTCCCACCCCAGCAAGCGCTAATCACAGCCCCACTCACGTCAGGATCAGCTCTCGGCACAGTAAATCACCGCACTTGTGTGTTTAGATGATATTAAAGCAGCTTTTAAAGATAAATGGTGATGGTGCTTGACAAGTCCTCGCTACAATAGAATTCTAATGACGAGACGAGGAGCTGGTGAAGGTGCCCCCTAGTGTGTGACGGCTGAAAAACATGTCTGGGGCTCCTCAGTCCCACGTTACACTATACACTTCAATTAACACCCCACAATATATTGTACAGCCCCCTCAGTATCCATGTTACATTGCACAACCCCCTGCTACTTGTGTTGCTTTGCATAGTTTCTAAAATAACCACATTACATTGCCCAGCCCCCCTGTACCCCTGATACATTGCACATCCCCCCGTACCCCTGATACATTGCACAGCCCCCTCCTCGTACCCCTGATACATTGCACAGCCCCCCTGTACCCCTGATACATTGCACAGCCCCCCTGTACCCCTGATACATTGCACAGCCCCCCTGTTCCCCTCAGTACATGTTACATTATAAGGGAGTTAATTTACGGCCATGGATTTACTGTAAATTTCAGGGAATGGATTGAACCATTCAGTGGCCCAATTACCCAGAATGACTCTGCAAACGATATTGAGTAAATTGTGACTTTCTGCTGATTATTGTCCTTGTGTCATTAGTCCAATCAGTGCAGCTAATTGTGTCCCACTCGGCTCATCACAGAGAGGAAGGTCAGTTGTTGCCCCTGTTGCTCCCACTGGAACCCCAATATGTCTGGGAAGAGACGAGGAGAACCCCAAACCAACCAGACCCAATGTTACCCCCCCTTACTGGGGCAAATACCTGAATAGAGAATGTGCCCCTCTTCTGTGTTTTTTCTTGGGCGACACACAATTGTTTTATATAATTAGCCCCACTAATAGTAATATTCCCATGAGCAGCCACAGAGCTGCAGGTTATTTATGTGGAATTTATATCAGCCCAAGCTCAGAGTCTGTAGCCAATGTGCCGCTATTGATAAGTAACTGGCCCAGTCCCACTCTGGTTCCACGTGACCCGTATGGAGTTTTCCAGCAGAATTTCCATGAAACTGAAATTTGTGTCACATGAGTTTGTGTAACATAAATACGGAGACTGTTTTGTACATCTCAGTCAATTGCACTTATTGTCTGAGCTGATGTGAGTTCACGTGGGTATCGCTGTGCCCGGGTAGAAGGAATAATCAGCTGCCAGTGCCCCAGCCGACCCCACGTCTCTTATTGTTGTACAAAATCCCACCCTGAGTCGACTCATTAAATAGAATCACAAAACTGCGTTCCTGCTGCTCCTGTCGATACTGTGCGCGGCTAATAGGGGTCACTAATGGGCTACGATTGCTACTTGGCAACAGGATAAAACACCTGGAAATAATCGAATTAACGGCGACTCTCAAGGGAGCATTTCTATATAACAGGCAAAGTATGTGGCAGCAAATAGAGAAATGTGCCGAAATGGCCTTTCATGATTTCTCTTGTTAGAGTTTCTTTCAGTTACATTAATTTTAATATATTGGTGAAATAAGCACTTTTTACCTTAAAATAAGTACAGTGCTCTCTGGCTGAGATAACTGAAGAGGCTACAGCACTTAAACAGGAAGAGATACAGTAAGGGGTACAGGTGGGATACATTGAGGGGTACAGAAGGGGTACAGTAAGGGGATAAATAAGGGGTACAGTAAGGGATCTTGAAAGGGGCACAGAAGGGGTACAGTAATGGGGTAACTAAGGGGTACAGTAAGAGATCTACAAAGGGATACAGTAAGGGGTACAGAAGGGGTACAGTAAGGGGTAAATAAGGGGTACAGTAAGAGATCTACAAAGGGATACAGTAAGGGGTACAGTAAGGGGGTAAATAAGGGGTACAGTAAGAGATCTACAAAGGGATACAGTAAGGGGGTAAAAGAGGGGTACAGTAGGAGATCTAGAAAGGGATACAGTAAGGGGTACAGAAGGGGTACAGTAAGGGGGTAAACAAGGAGTACAGTAAGAGATCTAGAAAGGCATACAGGAAGAGGTACAGAACGGGCACAGTAAGGGGGTAAATAAGGGGTACAGTACGAGATCTAGAAAGGGATATAGTAAGGGGTAAAATAAGGGGTACAGTAGGGGGTAAATAAGGGGTACCGTAGGAGATCTAGAAAGGGATACATTAAGGAGTACAGTAGGGGTACAGTAAAAGGATAAATAAGGGGACAGCAAAATATCTATCAAGGGATACAGTCAGTGGCGGAACTACCGGGGGAGCAGGGGGTGCGAGTTCGCCGCTGAAAATGCAGCCAAATGCGGCAGTACGGAGGGGGGCGGGGCCCGGCTGCACATCACGCACCAGGGCCCGCCCCCCTCAACGAATGCTACTGGATACAGTAAGGGGTACAGAAGGGGTACAGTAATGGGGTAAACAAGGGGTACAGTAAGAGATCTAGAAAGGGATACAGTAAGGGGTACATTAAAGGGGGTTAATAAGGGTTACAGTAAGGGATCTAGTAATGGGATACACAAGGGAAATATAGAACACACAAAAGACAAAGATACAGAAGACCTGTGGTGCCGGGGCCTGGGGAATTTTTTTTAGGGGGCCCTGGTCCAATATAGTTACCCACTGCAGAAGGGGACAGAAAGGGAAACAGCTATGGATACAAGAGGGATACAGAAAGGACTACATTCTCTTTAATTCAGAGAGAAAACCTTTCTGATTAGATAAAATAAACTGTAGGATGTGATTTCCTTCTGAACGAGAATTCCTGATATTAAACTGTCAGATCTATGACTGGTTTCCATAAAAGTTCAGCTCATTTATCCATGGGAAAAAGACAAATGTAAATATAAATTGTACATTAATAAACTCTTCACTTACTTTCAGTCAGGTAAATCTCATAAATCCTACTTAAAATACATTCCATCTTGAAATTAAGAATTAAGAATTAAGAAAAAGTATTCCAATTTCTATACATGTCAAACTGTAACAGTCACTCAACTTTGCTCTAAAGTCTCACCTTTGAACCACTGTAGTGATCTTGCCCTACTGTCTCCAATCCATCTTGTCCTACTGTCTCCATCTTGTCCTACTGTCTCCATCTTGCCCTACTGTCTCCATCTTGCCCTACTGTCTCCATCTTGCCCTACTGTCTCCATCTTGTCCTACTGTCTCAATCTTGTCCTACTGTCTCCATCTTGTCCTACTGTTTCCATCTTGCCCTACTGTCTCCATCTTGCCCTACTGTCTCCATCTTACCCTACTGCCTCTATCTTACCCTACTGTCGCCATCTTGCCCTGCTGTCTCCATCTTGTCCTACTGTCTCAATCTTGTCCTACTGTCTCCATCTTACCCTACTGTTGCCATCTTGTCCTACTGTCTCCATCTTGCCCTACTGTCTCCATCTTGCCCTACTGCCTCTATCTTACCCTACTGTCGCCATCTTGCCCTGCTGTCTCCATCTTGTCCTACTGTCTTCATCTTGCCCTACTGTCTCCATCTTGCCCTGCTGTCTCTGTCTTGTTCTACTGTCTCCATCTTGCCCTACTGTCTCCATCTTGCCCTACTGTCTCCATCTTGCCCTACTGCCTCCATCTTGTCCTACTGTCTCCATCTTGTCCTACTGTCTCCATCTTGCCCTACTGTCTCCATCTTGCCCTACTGTCTCCATCTTGTCCTACTGTCTCCATCTTACCCTACTGTTGCCATCTTGTCCTACTGTCTCCATCTTGCCCTACTGTCTCCATCTTGCCCTACTGCCTCTATCTTACCCTACTGTCGCCATCTTGCCCTGCTGTCTCCATCTTGTCCTACTGTCTTCATCTTGCCCTACTGTCTCCATCTTGCCCTGCTGTCTCTGTCTTGTTCTACTGTCTCCATCTTGCCCTACTGTCTCCATCTTGCCCTACTGTCTCCATCTTGCCCTACTGCCTCCATCTTGCCCTACTGCCTCCATCTTACCCTACTGTCTCCATCTTGCCTTACTGTCTCCATCTTGTCCTACAGTCGCCATCTTACCCTACTGTCTCCATATTGTCCTACTGTCTCTGTCTTGTCCTACTGTCTCCCTGTTGTCCTACTGTCTCCATCTTGTCCTACTGTCTCCATTTTGTCCTACTGTCTCCATCTTGTCCTACTGTCTCCATCTTGTCCTACTGTCTCCATCTTGTCCTACTGTCTCCATTTTGTCCTACTGTCTCCATCTCATCCTGCTGTTTCCATCTTGTTCTGCAAGACAACTCTGGTATCAGTTTACATTAGATCTGAAGAAGACACAGGTTGTATCATGCAATCCAGTATTAAGGTCTCTTTAATGGTGCAATGATTGAGTTTCTTTAACGTGTCGGCCATCATTGTTTTATTTCATCATTGTCTGTGCAAGAGGCTTCACTGAGGGAGAAATAACTTACAGTAAAGATTAAATATCAGCCTAAAGATCATTTGCAAGCATTGCTGTATGATTCCTGTCTCGTGGCACCTCTGGGACAGCCGCGCTACAAATAAAGTGCTTTATTCTGATTTATAGTGACAGCAACAGCGAAACCATTGACAGGCACAATTCTCCTTCCA
The DNA here is from genome assembly GCF_017654675.1 of Xenopus laevis. Taxonomy (NCBI): domain Eukaryota; kingdom Metazoa; phylum Chordata; class Amphibia; order Anura; family Pipidae; genus Xenopus; species Xenopus laevis. The sequence goes on along the minus strand of NC_054383.1, from coordinate 1,369,894 downwards.
GCAGGTTCCCTGTGTAATCGCTTCATCCTTTGTACAACACAATCAGAGGGAAAATGATGGAACGCAATCTCGGGACAGACTCTTCCAAGAGACCTTTCGTTAGAAACATTGTCATTGAAGTTCCTTTAGTGTCCCCTCCTTTTGTGCCTTTCTAATCATTTCAATTTTCCTCCTCATTTTATTGTATTTGTCATTCTAATGAAGGGGGAATCCAGGCGCAGGCAGTGACCGTATTTATACTTACAGGCCAATAATTCAAACAAGCCTTTCCATTCTGACTCAATTCTGCTCCTCATGATGAGTAACAAAGGGCACCACACAGGCCACTCCATGTGTTCTACCCTTATTTCTACCTTTCTACTACCCCTGCCCTCTCCCTACTTTATTTCTGGTCATTGATCCTGCAGGAGCCTTCACTCTTTTCTGCACCCCCATTGTCCATCTTCTCTTTCCCTACGTCATTGACATTCAGTAACAGCAAGTCTTGTACCAGATCTATGTCACTATCTGTCCCAATGTCATTCCCATACTCATTAGCAGTCATTATATACACAAGGAAACCAATGATGCAAGCTGATTTAAAGGTACATCCGCATATGGAGTAGGACTGTATTAGAGCTCACGTGTAGAGCAGATATCTGACCTTTATTAGGAAGGAAGAAGATTACTGGAGAATGGTGCTTCATAGTAATGGATTAATTGTAACAGGTTGAGGGTTTCTTGTGTACCAATGACAATGCAGAGTTGCCCTTAGGGACAGTCCTGGACCTCAAAAATTATGGGCTTGGAAGAAGTAGACTTGCAGTGATCCCCAACCAGTAGCTTGTGAGCAACATGTTGCTCTCCAACCCCTTGGATGTTGCTCCCAGAGTCCTCAAAGCAAGTGCTTATTTTTGAATTCCAGGCTTGGAGGCAAGTTTTACAGATGTACTGCTAAACAGAGCCTCAATCTAGGTTGACAATCCACATGGGGTGCTAAATTGCCAATCACAGCACTTATTTGGCACCCCAAGAACATTTTTCATGCTAGTGTTGCTCCCCAACTCCTTTTACTTCTGAATTTTGCTCATGGGTTCAACAGGGTTGGGGATCCCTGAAGTAGGGCATTACAGCCCCATGTTCCATCACAGTCATCATCATGATCATTGATATTGAAGAAATCGCAACCTGTTACCCCCACCCTTGCGAGAAACTTGTACCACAGCATGATCTTGTAGACGTAAGAAGTAAAGGACTACACAGTCCCATCATCAGGTGTAAAACCGTGAAACATAAGGTCAAGGAACATCCTTGGTGAAAGCCACAACTTACAGTATATATCAGTATCTGTATCTGCATCATATTCTAAATATTTACATTGATTGAGCAGATTGTTACAGGAACTGACATATCTCCATTTGGGGGCTCAAATCCCCCCATCTTTTCTGCAGAAAAATGTTGTTCCCATCTTAATTTTTAGTGCAAAGCAGCAGAGGTTCTGATCCTATCGCTGAATATATTTATTCTACAGATCAATACAGACTTCAGTGATAATGAAGGAAAGAAATAAACTAAGAGAAATCATTGATGTATAAAAGAGAAGGAAAGATGATGAGCAATCACAATGTAGAAGTCACTTGTAAGGCAACACTCAGTGTTTGAAGAGCAATCAATAAACATATCAATAAATTAGATTTCCGTGCTGAATGAGGGGTCCCAGTTTGGAGGCTTATTATAGGAAGAAGGTCATTGATCCATTACCCTTATATTAAGGACACCATGGATGATGAAGAATGGAGAGGTGCTCCAAAGGTACCTATTGGTCTAATGACTAGTTGATTTGAAAAGTAAAGTGCCACCAAAAGGAATTCTAATTTTTATATAACAGGTGTCACTCAAGGAACATGGGAAAGTCTTATTTTACTTGTGGGCCAGCTCTCCTGTAATTGGGTCATTGCTTGTTTTTTTTACACCATCTGACCTGACATTGTTCCTAGAAACCCCCAATGTGTGTAGCGTCTAACCCCACTCCAAAAATAACAGGGCTCATCAATGAACAAAGACATTGTAGAAATATCTAATCCAACAGGTAAATGTATAGGAAAGATTGTTCCACAGACATGATAAATAGCTTAAATATATGTTTCCTGTCCATGAAGCTCTGGTTGCTCAATACAAATCAAGTGTCTGCTCAGTTCTGTAGTAACATTTGGAGTTAGATGGCCCATATAGGCATTATGGATAAGGTCTTAGTGGTTGGTGTAACTTGGTAATGGTTTGGTCCAGCCCAGTAGCCTAAAGAAACCAAAAAGCAGTTTGATTTCACTAATCTAGTGTAGTATTTTACCGTCAACCTCGTCATCCTTGACTTGACTGACTTAACTGGAATAGGTTTTAATGGAGCATGTAATGTGTAACAGTCGGGGCAATGAGTGACTCCAGCAAAGGGTCTACTGAATGGTGAGGTTCATATGTAGTTCAGCAAGACTTGATCCCTATACTTCTGCCCAAAGTCAGTCTCCTCTTCTAATGTACTGACTGCTTCTATTCTAGAATAAGGTTGGCTAGATGTTTACAATAGCTACAGATCTAGAAAACCCAAGCTCTCTACTAACCCAAATCAACTCCCTGAAGAAAAGACAACAGGCAGCCTATTGACATGATAATATTAATAAGGAACATGGACTCTTGTCCACAAACATCGCTTCCTACATGGACCTTGTTAAAATATTCATATTCCTCTTGGCGTGAGCTCCTGCTTTAATCGCCCAGGAGTTGATTCACGTCAGGGGATTCTCCCAGCGGGACGGCATCTTGTTACAATACAGACAAACACGTTGGCTTCTGCTGCATCAATCACTAATACGGAACATGGAGCTTCCCATTAAATCACATTATGTTGCAACGACTCCAGGCTCATTATTATGCACAATGATTTCAGATGCTGTTTATATTACACCGGGGTTTGGGGTATACCCAGGAGACCACCATAACCACAACCATAGAAAGCTCCTCACATGTTAACTTATGTCTCTTACTCCCCCATTTATCTTCCCCAATCCCTTGTTCTCTTCTGTTGTTTCTGTTCTTCCACCTCTGCTCTTCCTTCTGTATTTGTCTCCTTTTCACAATGTTCTCCACTTCATCAAAGTCATTCTTCTCTTCTGCCCTTCTAACTTTCTGTCACATCTGTCTTCCATATATTCCCCCTCTTCATCCCCTCCCTTCCTCCTCATTCCTTCTCCCTTTTCTCATTTATGTTCTTTTTTTCTATTTCACTTATTTCCTTTCTCATTTTCATCCCCTTTCACTTTTCTTCTTCTCTCCAATTTCCTCTCCTTCCTTGTTCTTTCATTTTCTCTTCCCCTTCTGATTTCCTATCAACCTTTTTGCTCTCTTTTCACCGCTATCTTTTCTCCTTTTCTTCTCTCCTTTCATGTTCCATTCTCCTGCATTTCTCTGTTCCCCAACTTTAATATTTCTTTCTTCATGTTCTTTTGTCTTTTTCTGCTCTTTCTTCCTCTTTCTACTCTTTTCCTCTCTTATCTACTCCTTAAACTTTCTCTATTCCTCTTCTTTTCCCTTCTTCTCTTCCACTGCTTTCCATTTCAGCTCCACGTTCCCTCTCTCAACTCTCCCTCAACCCACTCCTATGCCACTTCTCTCCCCTCTCATCTTCCCCATTTCATTTTTGTTTCTGATCTCTCCTTCTCTTCCCTTTACTTTTATACTCCCAACCCATCACTGTCTTATTCTCTATTTTATCTATTCTTCTATATTGCTCTCCCTCTCTTTCTCTTTGCCCCCCTCGTCTCTTGTCTGTTTTGCCCTTTGCTTATATTTATATTTAAATAAGTTGGGTCTCCCCTTTTCTTTGTAGTGAGACTTTACACCTTTATCATTCTGTTTGTTACTGTATCTTATTGTGACCCTTCCTTCTACCAATTATCTTCACATTTTCATTAATCTTTGCTTCTTTTGTTTTTCAGGAGTCTGTGGAACTGGAGTTATGGTCAGTACATAGTAAGTGATACCTGTGCTGATTTAAAGACTAGATTGTAAGCCTATACCCATAGGTGTATTCCTGGGTCCCACTAGGTCCCACTCTCCCACAGGTGGGTGCCACAGAAGGAGTGTAACACACTGTTTAAAGTGCAGAAAGGTTGTGGATATAGTCACACTTGCTTTTGATATTTCCCCTTTAATCTCATTAACCCCCGTGTGTAATTTCCCCCTTGTTTTGCTGGAGTCAGTCAGTAACACCCCCCATATGAGACAACTCACCTGTTCCAGGTATAAATAAGAAGGGCGGTTACTAATTACTCGGCGAGACCTATTTGTGCCGTTATTTGTACCTGATGAGCCGAATCTCATTTTTACTTTGTGTCATTATTATTTTTATTATTTTGTTATGGAGGAAGCGGCCGCCAGATCCAGCGGAATTAGTGTGACTAATAGAAGCAAATAACATCATAAAATCATTTGCAGGGATTGAATAAATATTGTCTGAGACGGTATTTGCAATTAATGAGCATATTGTTATTATTTGTATAATTAGGGACATAAAGACGTGTAACAGAACGTGTGTGTCGGGTCAGAACCCCCCGTCACTGAGAATGAGCCTCCCAGGGGTTCAGTTCCTGCAGATCAGTGAGCTGAATAAATAGGCAGAATGTTATAATCAGCAAAAGGTTAACGATACTAATTAACTTCTCAGTGCTGTTTTTTTTGTTCTTTCCCTTTTTTACAGCTTATTTTCTCTCGACAAACATCTCGTTTAATGTCAGTTAATTAGGAAGCGCAATATACTGAACATACAGATCCACCTAAGACTAATTGTACTTGTGACTATGGGAACTTAAAGAACCCGTCACTGAGTAAACTCAACTGGACTATGAACCCCCAGATAAGAGTTACCCCAAACTTAATGTTGTAATTATTATTAGTATTTACTTATTTACAGCCAATTTATTCTACAGCACTGTACAGATATTAGACATCATTCCTATCAGTCCCTGCCCCAGTGAGCTTACAATCTAAGGTCCCTATCACATTCCCATCAGTCCCTGCCCCAGTGAGCTTACAATCTAAGGTCCCTATCACATTCCCATTGGTATTTGCCCCAGTGAGCTTACAATCTAAGGTCCCTATCACATTCCCATTGGTCTTTGCTCCAGTGATCTTACAATCTAAGGTCCCTGTCACATTCCCATCAGTCTTTGCCCCAGTGAGCTTACAATCTAAGGTCCCTATCACATTCCCATCAGTCCCTGCCCCAGTGAGCTTACAATCTAAGGTCCCTATCACATTTCCATTGGTATTTGCCCCAGTGAGCTTACAATCTAAGGTCCCTATCACATTCCCATTGGTATTTGCTCCAGTGAGCTTACAATCTAAGGTCCCTATCACATTCCCATTGGTCTTTGCTCCAGTGAGCTTACAATCTAAGGTCCCTGTCACATTCCCATCAGTCTTTGCCCCAGTAAACAATCTAAGGTCCCTATCAAATTCTAATCAGTCTCTGCCCCCCAGTGATTTTACAATCTAAACTCCCAATAACATTCCCATCAGTCCCTGTCCCAGTGAGCTTACAATCTTAGGTCCCTATCACATTCCCATCAATCCCTGTCCCAGTGAGCTTACAATATAAGGTTCCTGTCACATTCTCATCAGTCCCTACCCCAGTGAGCTTACAATCTAAGGTCCCTGTCACATTCCCATCAGTTCCCTGCCCCATTAAGCTTACAATCTAAGGTCCCTATCACATTCCAATCAGTCCCTGCCCCATTGAGCCTACAATCTAAGGTCCCTATCACATTCTCATCAGTCCCTGCCCCAGTGAGTTTACAATCTAAGGTCCCTATCACATTCCCATCAGCCCTGCCCCATTGAGCTTACAATCTAAGGCCCCTATCACATTCCAATCAGTCCCTGCCCCATTGAGCCTACAATCTGAGGTCCCTATCACATTCCCATCAGTCCCTGCCCCAGTGATTTTACAATCTAAGGTCCCTATCACATTCCCATCAGTCCCTGTCCCAGTGAGCTTACAATCTAAGGTCCCTATCACATTCCCATCAGCCCTGCCCCATTGAGCTTACAATCTAAGGTCTCTATCACATTCCCATAAGTCCCTGTCCCAGTGAGCTTACAATCTAAGGTCCCTGTCACATTCCCGTCAGTCACTGCCCCACTGAGCTTACAATCTAAGGTCCCTATCACATTCCCATCAGATTGTAAGCTCATTTCCAGCTTCTCTTCTTTTAGACCTTGGGCAAATAACTTGGGGTTGTCATTAGGTAAGACTTTATTTTAAATTCTCAGGGAACTGCTGGAAGGACTAGCAGATCTGTCAGTCTGTCTGTTGTACAGGCCCAGCTAGATCCTCTCAGGCAGTGGCCCCACCCCTCTGACACCCTACAGAACAGACAGCACCCTCTGCAGGGAGACATATTGGGCAGATCTGGGTGCTCCTGTTCAGGCAGGTGAGGAGCGGATTTCATTTTGTGGACCAATTAAACATCAGCATCGCTCTGTCACTCGGCAGCTTTTAATTACAATACAGAAGCCTTGAATTAAATCCAATTAACACAGAACAAAAGCAGAACAAAAGCAGAACAATCTCCACTTGGCACCCGACACCTGATACAGAAAAGAGCAAATAAAACAGAACATTTCGATCTCCTTCCATCTCGACTTGTTCACAGGCCTCTGATCTGTCTTAAAGTGACAGTAGCGCTTTGGGGGCACATTAGAATCCTGGTAATTTATACAAATCTGCTTCCAAACCTACAGTCATGTCTCTGCCAGGGAGACCTCATCAAATATTTCTAATTATTAAATGTATAATAAGGCCCCTCCCCCACACTCCCCAATCCAACCCCACTGACCTGTATTTGATCAAAGACAGAGTAGTGAGGGGGGAGGGGTTAAAGGTCACATGATTTCATTAGTCATTAAATTCCTCTTGTCAATCATTATAAAAAGCCCCACCCAGTAATGCCCATGGGAGGAGAGCAGGTGCCTATCAGCAGTGGCCCAAGGCCATTGGCACCAGGTGTCCAACCACGTGGGGGTAACATCACTATATATATATTTATATATAATTACGTAACAAAGATCTGGAAAATCGTAGCAACCAATCAGCAAGTTGAAGGTTCCGATCATGTATCTGAAATTAAAGACCACCAATTAGCTGCTTTAGATTAAAAGGCCTCATGAAAATCTTATGACTCAAATTAAAGGGGAGGTTGACCTTCAAGTTAACTTTTAGTATGTTATAGAATGGCCAGTTGCCAGTAACTTTTCAATTGGTCTTAATTTTTTCTTTTTTGAATGATTTCACTTCTTCTTCTGACTCTTTCCAGCTTTCAAATGGGGGTCACGGACCCCATCTAAAAAACAAATGCTCTGTAAGTCTACAAATGTATTGTTATTGTTACTTTTTATTCCTCATCTTTCTATTCAGTCCTCTCCTTGGTTGCTATGGTAAATTGGACCCTAGCAACCAGATTGCTGAACTTGCAAACTGGAGAGCTGCTGAATAAAAAGCTAAATAAGTCAAAAACCACAAATAACAAAAAGTAAAAACCAATTACAAATTGTCTCAGAATATCCCTCTCTACATCATACTAACAGTTAATTTAAAGGTGACCAACCCCTTTAATATCTATGGGTTACACATATGTAACATGTACAACTAATGGCACATGGTATAGTCTATGGTTTAATATGATACATCTGTACAATTTTCCTGCTTTTTAATAAGGTTTGAGTGACCCACAGAGTTGATTGGGGGTATTATCTGGGGTACAAAGGGGTACAAGAGCCTGGGGCAGTAAGACGCTCACATCTCAGGGGTTGGTACAATGGGCACGGAGTGAAATGACATTTGCTAATGAAAAGTGACAGTTTCCTATGATCTAAGAGAGCGGAAGAAGCAGCAAATGAAGTCTGTGTCCCCCTGGGGCATTTGGGGTTCAGGGAGGGATTCGGTCCATAGACATATGCAGATTGTGTTCCCTTCATGTCCTTATCTGTTATTCCAGCGAATGAGTGCGACGTCTGTGTGTTTCCAATTAATCATATATTGCTTTTCCTGGAACTGTTCCCTGGTCAGACCGGTAGAGAATTTCCCCAGAACTGTATCAATTCGACAGAATCACTGATTTCCCTGGGTTTCATTTCTGGAAAGAGAGGCAGATTAAAGGTACAGTTCTATTATACCGTATATTGACTCCCTTTTATAATCCCATTATTCATACAATGCTGTGGTTTCTCCCATCAGGAGGATTATCAGCAGCCCCTCTAAAATAGCACAGTGGGCACCCCCAAAGGACGGGCCAAGCCGAGACTTCCAGATAAAGGGTATATAACCCTGTCTTGTGAGACTATATGCAATATTTTTGCCAAAACAAGGTGGGATACCCCCCAATGCAAGGACTGTGAATTTAATAGTAAAATAATTATTCATATAGAAATATTTTTTCCCATAAGTGACATGACTTCACTTAATATCCAATAACATTCTGGATACTTTATTTAGTTTGTATTAAAGGGGTGGTTCAACTTTTAGTAGGTTATAGAATGGCCAGTTCTAAGCAACTTTTCAATCGGTCTTCATTTTTAATTTTGTATAGTATCGTATAGTTTTTTTTAATCATTTGCCTTTTTCTTCTGCTTTCAAATGAGGGTCACTGACCCCATGTAAAAAACAAATGCTCTGTAAGGCTACAAATGTATTGTTATTGCTACTTTTTATTCCTCATCTTTCTATTCAGGCCTCTCCTATTCATATTCCAGTCTCTTATACAAACGAATGCATGGTTGCTAGGGGAATTAGGACCCTAACAACCCGATTGCTGAAATTGTAAACCGGAGAGCTGTTAAATAAGTCAAAAACCACAAATAATGAGAAATGAAAACCAATTACAGAATATCCCTCTCTACATCATACTAACAGTTAATTCAATGGTGAACACCCCTTTAATAGGATGATAGCACTATAAATAAATATATTGCCTTGTTGGGTACAAAGCTTCCAATGATGTCTGTATCAATGCCATATAATGTCTTCTCTCCAAACATATCTGTTCCGGCTATAAAGCAGCCATAGATTTTCAGCTTTAGGATCAGAATTCATTGATTGAAAAAAGATTCTCTTTGATGAACCTGTCCGGCCTCTTCAAAAGAAAAGAACCCAGGGGGCTGTGTGTTGGGGCCAAGAATGAGAATTCCCACTTCTTGTCCGGATTTCTCCAGCATTTACCTTCAGCTGATTGAAGTCCCAAGGCACCCAATTGGCACCTTCACTGGCACCAGGGATTATGGGCACCTCTTTAGAAACCCGAGGAACAGGACTGAACTTGGGCACTTTGGGATGAAATCAAATTCTGTATTTACATAGTAACATAGTAACATAGTAAGTAAGGTTGAAAAAAGACACATGTCCATCGAGTTCAACCTTTTTTTTTTTTTCTTTTTTTTTATTAACTACCTATCTGCCAGTTGATCCAGACGAAGGCAAAAAACCCATCTGAAGTCTCTCCAATTTGCCTCAGAGGGGGAAAAATTCCTTCCTGACTCCAAAATGACAATCGGACTAGTCCCTGGATCAACTTGGACTATGAGCTATTTCCCATATCCCTGTATTCCCTTACTTGCTAAACACCATCCAACCCCTTCTTAAAGCTATCTAATGTATCAGCCTGTACAACTGATTCAGGGAGAGAATTCCACATCTTCACAACTCTCACTGTAACAAACCCCTTCCCAATATTTAGCTGGAACCTCTTTTCTTCTAATCGGAATGGGTGACCTTGTGTCAGCTGGAAAGACCTACTGGTAAATAAATCATTAGAGAGATTATTATATGATCCCCTTATATATTTATACATAGTTATCATATCTCCCCTTAAGCGCCTCTTCTCCAGAGTGAACATCCCCAATTTGGCCAGTCTTTCCTCATAGCTAAGATTTTCCCTTTACCAGCTTAGTTGCCCTTCTCTGTCCCCTCTCTAATACAATAATGTCCTGTTTGAGTGATGGAGACCAAAACTGTAGGGCATATTCTAGATGGGGCCTTATCAGTGCTCTATACAGTGGGACCCCCTCCTCCCGTGACTCTCTGCCCCATTTAATACAAGTCAAGAGCTTATTTGCCCTTGATGCTGCTGACTGACATTACTTGCTACAGACAAGTTTATTATCTACAAGGACTCCAAGCTCCGTCTCCATTATGGATTTGCCTAGTGCAGTCCCATTAAGGGTATAAGTGGATATTGTTACATCCCAGGTGCAGGACTTTACATTTATCAACATTGAATCTCATTTGCCACTTAGCTGCCCAGATTGCCAGTTAGTCAAGATCCTGTTGCAAGTGCCACATCCTGGATGGAATTAATTGGGCTGGATAATTTGGATATTTGCAAAGCATCAAATAAAACATTCTATCAATCCGGATGGAAAGTAAAAATCATTGGTTGATATGGGAGTGATTATTTAATGATATACAGTAGGAGAATGTTAATGTTTTACACTGTTTCCTTAACTTCCACTTATTTGTATTCATGTCTTGTAGAATTGGGTTCATTTCACAGATTTTTCATTCATTTCCAGAGAGGGAATTTGTTATTTTCCCAATGAGAATCTTGGTAATCATTGGGTCTGGACTGAAAAAAACATCACACGTCTTCAGTTTATCGCTTATCAATAGGTTCATGGAAAGGATTAGGTAGGGGGCGCTGTGGAGGCAGATGAGGGAAGGGCGAGTCTTTCAGGCAGGGACTGAATGACAGAACAGGAACAGGGTGATGAGGACGAGAATCAGTCTGGACCGGGTGAAGAGGGAGATGAGTCCGACTGTATAGGAAGATTAGGGCGAAGCGTCAGGACAGGAGCAGACTGAATAAGAGCAGGATGGAGCAGGTATAGAACGGGAACAGACTACTTGGGACAGGACGGGTGTAGATCGAAACAGGATGGTGCGGGCTTAGATCGGGACAGGACAGATCGGACGTAGATCGGAACAGGCTGGATAGGACAGAACAGGACAGAGCGGGCGTAGAGTAGATCAGACTAGAGAGCAGGAGGACTGTATAGCAGGAAAGGGAAACATAAGGGTTAGTCTAGGCAGACGAGATTCAGACAGGCAAAGGAAAGATAGAACAAGGTAAGGTCAAGGTCAGGAAAGGAGCAAGGAACAAAGCAAGATTCAGAATAGCGGGGAATAGGAAGTCAGGCAGTGCAAGGTCAATGCAAGGTTAAAACCAGGCAAGATAAAGGTGAAAGCAGTAATGGAACCGGAGTAGGAACAGGCAAGGCAAGGTTTAAAGCAGGACTGGAGCAGAACCAAGAGGGGAAGATAAGGCAGGTCAAGGGCAGTTAAGGAAAAGGCAGAATAAGGTTAAGGCAAGACAGGATCAGAACAAGGCAAGGTAACAAGACAAGGTTCAAGGTAAGGCAGGAACTTTTAGCTAGGGGCAATGCCACAGTGCTAGTATAGGTTAATGCTCAGGCAAGGAGTTTGGGGAGGGCTGACCTCAAACCACCAATTAGGCTACTTCTGGGATAAGGTTGTAAATCCCAGGTAATAGATAGTGAGCAACTCTGCAGGCTGCTCACCTGGCCCAATGGTTAAGGCACAGAGCCAGAAACCCAAAGGTCCCTGGCTTGAATCAAAGCAGAGCCTGACAGTTCATTTCCTAAGTAGAACAATGGCAAATGGGATGTTCCTGGTCCAATGGTTTTGACTTTGTTACTTTCTGGTTTTATTCAGTGGTATCATTATTCTGTCCTGGTATCCAGCATGGCTCCATCTCTAGTTGCTTCTCTATGGGACACATTGCAGAAGTCTCTTTGAGGTTCAGTTTATAATCACCAAGACACCCCATAAATAACTCCTGGTGCAAGGGTTCTCCCCATGGCAGTGCTGCTATACTACACATAACATTTACCTTCTGTGTTTAAACCCATTTTACATAGCACAAGTTGCAGGAGATGCAGTGGTAGAACAACTGGCTGAACTACAATAAATTCTTTACAGCTTCCAGCTTGTGGGAGATGTCGGTATAGAGGGAACCCATATCCATGGTAACTAAAAGCCACCCAGAGTCCCATTGTCCGACAGTTACAATGTAGGAAGCAAATAATATCCATTGATCACATGTGATGGAGGCTCAGGTACAAGAGCCTGCGGGGAAAAGTCTATCAATTGCAGTAATTACTGAGCCACAATAGCACAAAGGGAAAGTAGTTTTTGTTTCTGCAGGAGGTCCGCAATTACTGGCTGCCCCCCGGCTGCTAACAGCCAAAAATTCAGCAGTTTGTATGAGGCTGCCAATCAGTTTAGCAACTTGCAGCATCATTATCCAACGGAAAGTAACAGCTCTTACACTTCAATTGGTACCACCAGCTGTTACTATTATACTCATTACCAACCTTTTTTGCAGCCTCAGTTATATTAGATCTACTGTATCATCTCATGGACACTTAAGGGTTTGTCACTGTGCCAAGGAAGGGTAATTATACCAGAGTGACCTAGCGCCCCCTAGAAAACCTGCTCTAACTCATATACAAGTGGAAGTGAGATGGGAGCAGAAGCCGGGAGCAGCTGGGAGCAGAAGCCGCGAGCAGCCGGGAGCAGAAGCCGGGAGCAGCAGGGAGCAGAAGCCCAAATGACTTCCCCCCCATGGTCACTTATCTGCTCCGTTCTGTAGAATTCTGAGGAAGATCTGGCAAAACGCCAGTGAGTCTTTATTATTGTGTGTCTTCATGTGAATTTTAGACCTTTTGGCGTCCGCTCATTACACACAACCACTCACACTGTAAAAGCACAACAATTGCAGGACTTATTGCAGATGCTGTACTTCTCATTATCTCTTGCTGACGTGGGAAGGATGAGGCCTAATTAGACCTATTGGGAGAGATTAGCCCCCCCGGGCCACGACTCGCCAAGAAACTTACATTGCTTCCACGATGTTTGAGTAGGACGAAATGAACCATTTACTGTGCTTCATGCAATGATGGGGCAATTCACTTTAATAGGTCAGAGACAGTTACGGATAATTAGAAGTCAAATAATTCAAAAGCTATAAAAAAATGAGGACCAATTGAAAAGTTGCTTAGAATAGGTCAATTGTGGAACATATTAAAACTAAACTTAAAGGTTAATACTGTTTCCCACAGGACAATTATTCATTGCTTCTATGGCCTTTAAATTGTAGCAAAACTGACACTTTCCTAATGCCAAACTGCATGTTTTGGAGAAATATCACGAGTTGTTTATGAGAAAGTAATTATTTTAATATTATGGATTATTCTGCTTCTGTAATTTGGATCTTCATACCTTAAATCTACTAGAAAATCATGTAAACATTAAATAAACACAATGGGCTGGTTTTGTTTCCAGTACGGATTAGTTATTCGGATCAAGTACAAGCTACTGTTTTATTATTACACAGAAAAAGGAAATCATTTTTTAAAAATTTTAATTATTTGGATAAAATGGAGTCTATGGGAGACGGGCAGCCTTTCCATAATTCTGAAATTTCTGGATATCGAGTTTCCGGATAAATGGTACTTTAGATCTACTGTATAACAGGTTTTTTTTGTAACTTAGTTTTTATTAGTTTTACATGAGTCATACTGAAAATATTACATTTTTCCATTTCTTTTGCTTCGTACAAACAATGGAAGCATCTAATTTTACGGACAAGTAAAAGTAATATACCCAAGTTGATACCTGTTATCTATTTAATATCCCTAGAATACCTAAGCACTTAATGAGCTGAGACAAAACTGGTCATTCTGTAACAATATCTTATAAACAGGTTGGTCATAAGGTATGGGTCACATTGAAATGCTAAGATAGTAAGATAGTAAACCTCTCAGGTTTGATTGACAGATGGGGGTCGGATTCCTTGTGGTGCACTAGCAGCCAAGCCTCTGAGTTCCCATATGTCCCAAATATTTGTATATTGGTCCACTTTGTTGGTTATCTGTGCAATACCTGCTTTGAAAATCCTGTTCACATTTATTCTGTTGACAATTTCGGTCAGGGTTGGTGATGTGTAGGTCTTCCAGTTGGATGATATTGGCCAACGGGTAGCTGTTAGGACCTGGTTGACTAAGGCTTGTCCACATTTGTGCAGCTTGGGTATAGGTTTGCCTAAAAGTAAAGTTATGGGGTCTATTGGTATTGGTCGCTGCAATAATTGACCTAAAATGTTTGCCACTTTAGTCCACAGTGGTTGGATTACTGGGCAGTCCCAGAAAGTGTGTAACATAGAACCTCAAGCTCCACAATTCCTCCAACACAGAGGTGAATGTTGTGGAAATTAATTTGTTCAATCTTTTGGGTGTATAGTACCAACAGGTCAGTATTTTGTAGATATGTTCCTTTTGTCTCACACAGGTGACCATGCACTTTGCATTATCCCATATCAAGGGCCAGTCATTGGCCTGTATCATTGTGGGAGGGCTTGGTCCCGACTGTCCATGTATTTTTGTCTGAGTTGGACCGAATCTAAAGGGGCAGTCAATATTTTGTAAAGTCTGGTGATGAGATCTCTCTGTTGTAGCCCCTGAGCTGCTAGAATTTCGAATGCCGTAGGAGGGTTTGTCTTGATGTTAGATCTATAACACTTTAATCTAATTATCAATGTATTATTACTATTATTAGACTGAAATTCATGAAAATTCCAGCACTAAAATCAACCCTGGAAACTCAGGACCCAAAGAACTAGTTTAGAATGAATTATTTAGTTATTCAGCAGGTGCATGTGAATATATTAAAGGGGGTCATGGAGATGCACCCTAAGAGGCAATGTCGGGTGCCACCCCATTAGGCAAGAATCACTGGAGACACAATGCTCTGTTGCATATGGTCATATCAATCAGCACCATGGACAGTGACTGGGCACAATACAACTTCATTATTATCAAAACTGGGGACAGCAGTGCAGCTGTTGCTGATCGAGGGTCCCAGTCTCACAACATTGGGATATTATCTGTATGAAGGGAATACCGAATGTCTATTTGCATTGTAAATCATTGCTTATTATGAGCAAGGGTGCGGGGAGTTGAAAGCAGTGTCTCAGGCTGTGATGGGAAGAAGTCAGTGTTCAATTTCCTTTCCCATCTTAGTCCCTTAATATTCCCAAGCTTTCTGATTGGCTGACCAACATCCCAATCCTATACTGGGAGAAATATGCAGAAGCCCAAAGTTCCCTTCAGAAATTGCTGCCAAAACTTTGTCTAAAGCCTTTTACGTGGTTTCCGGATTGAAAGTGTTGTTTCCCCCGGCTCAGCTATAGACTCATTGCTCTCTGCTATACAAAAATACAGATTTAATCAAAGTTAGGCTGCTCCTCTATTCTATAAAGTAACTCATGCCCAGCAGCACAAGATTTATTAGTCAGGGGATATCTAGGGATGAGTATATTGAGCTTTTGGTAAAGTAAGGTAAGAATAATGGAATTATTCAATTTGTGTGTTCATCAGTGTAACAGGGAAACCAATGGCCCATGATGTTAACCTGTTAATACTGTACCTAACACCTTCCCTTGCCCCCCATTTTCAGGTTGTGAATCCTTTGCCAATCCTTTTAAGAGATTGTAACACACTGGGGGGCTATGGGAGAGATATGAATGGATGTGGCTATACTGAAACAGCAAAGCAAGTGGAGAGGGAGAGTGAGTCGGAGATTGGAAGAGAAAGTGCAGTGGCCCTTTAAGGGCTGAGACTATAGTATTACACTTTGCTCAGGGATCGCCAAGTCTATAAGGAACAGTCTGATATGTGATCATATATAGAAGAATATGCATATCTACCTTTTGTTTTGGGGGAGTGGAGTCTGGAACATTTTAATTGCCCCTTTTTAAACACAACTCTCCATCATAGCCGACGTTACAATGGGCAGAGGTGCATAGACTGTTGCCCTGGGAACCTAACAAACCTCTTTGTACAAGGAATGTAATTAAAAGTCAAAATTCAGCTGAACCTGAGTGGTTACACTGCAGCCAGTCCCTGAAATGAATCTGGTCACATAAAAAACCTGAAATCCTCTCCCCAGAGCCCGTTACTTTAGGAACAAGATGAGCATCACATTGAGGCCGATCTCCCCAAGTAACTTTGGGGAAAAAAAATGTAAAATAATTATTATCTTCCTTACACCCCCTAAACAAACTCACTGCCATTCCCACCATATACAGGGGGGTAACATTATAACTGGGGCGCCCAACTTGTAGATCATTGTGATCATCAGTCCATTGCAGCCCAATCCCGTCCAGGAGCTTACAATCCATTCCAAATTGAAATTCAATGGCTTGATGAACTGCAGATTTGGGGGTCAGTGCAAGACAATGAAAAGGCAGATTATGGGCTACCAAACTCTAGAAGTAAACCCTACATGGGTGAAGCCTGGACATACCTGATTTATAAGAATTGACTGATCTAACATAACAGTGACCACCTCCATTACCCGGAAGTCTGTTATCCATAAAGATCCTAATTACAGAAAGTCCATCTCCCATAGACTCCATTATAATCAAATAATAAACATTTTAAAAACAATTTCCTTTTTCTGTGTAATAAAAAAACAGTAGCTTGTACTTGATCCCAACTAAGATATAATTAATCCTTATTGGAGGCAAAACCAGCCTATTTGCTTTATTTAATGATTTTCTAGTCGACTTAAGGTATCAAGATCCAAATTACAGAAAAATCCATTATCCAGAAAACCCCAGGTCACGAGCATTCTGGATAACAGGTCCCATACCTGTAACAAGATTGAAACAACTTATATTGTTAAAGTATTTGCAATTATTTCTTAGAGTGACAAGTCCCCTTTAATTGGACTAGATCCATTTAAGGAAACAGTCCCCTTATAAATGGCATAAAGAAAGCATTTAAGTTAATTAATGACATTCCATGATGTAACCACTAGGGGGCACTGAGTGAGAATTGGATACCTCAAGGGTAAACTTGAGGGAAGTTTTATGAACCCCCATACTACTCCAGGAGCCCCAAAAATAAGCTCACTAATCATCTGGCCCCCTGCTGAGCAGTGGGTGCTTCCAACAAGTAGAAGAGGGCCCAATTAAAAAAAATGACTTGTGCATGCATGGCCGTGGTTCTGATCTGCCCCAGCCATAGTACACCCTAACTATACCCATAATCTGCCACTGTGGATATGAGCCTCTGCACCATGGATATGAGTCTCTGCACCTTGGATATGAGTCTCTGTACCGTGTATATGAGTCTCTGTACCATGGATATGAGTCTCTGCACCATGGATATGAGTCTCTGCACCATGGATATGAGTCTCTGCACCATGGATATGAGTCTCTGTACCATGGATATGGGTCTCTGCACCATGGATATGAGTCTCTGCACCATGGATATGAGTCTCTATCGTGAGGATATGGGTCTCTGCACCGTGGATATGGGTCTCTGTACCATGAATATGAGTCTCTGTACCATGGATATAAGTCTCTGAACCATGGATTTGGGTCTCTGTACCATGAATATGAGTCTCTGTACCATGGATATAAGTCTCTGAACCATGGATTTGGGTCTCTGCACCGTGGATATGGGTCTTTGCACTGTGGATATGGGTCTCTGAACCATGGATATGGGTCTCTGCACTATGGATATGGGTCTCTGCACCATGGATATGAGTCTCTGTACCATGGATATGAGTCTCTGCACCTTGGATATGAGTCTCTGCATCATGGATATGAGTCTCTGCACCATGGATATGAGCCTCTGCACCATGGATATGAGTCTCTGTACCGTGTATATGAGTCTCTGTACCATGGATATGAGTCTCTGCACCATGGATATGAGCCTCTGCACCATGGATATGAGTCTCTGCACCTTGGATATGAGTCTCTGAACCATGGATTTGGGTCTCTGCACCGTGGATATGGGTCTTTGCACTGTGGATATTGGTCTCTGAACCATGGATATGGGTCTCTGCACTATGGATATGGGTCTCTGCACCATGGATATGAGTCTCTGTACCATGGATATGAGTCTCTGCACCTTGGATATGAGTCTCTGCATCATGGATATGAGTCTCTGCACCATGGATATGAGCCTCTGCACCATGGATATGAGTCTCTGTACCGTGTATATGAGTCTCTGTACCATGGATATGAGTCTCTGCACCATGGATATGAGCCTCTGCACCATGGATATGAGTCTCTGCACCTTGGATATGAGTCTCTGCACCATGGATATGAGTCTCTGTACCGTGTATATGAGTCTCTGCACCATGGATATGAGTCTCTGCACCATGGATATGAGCCTCTGCACCATGGATATGAGTCTCTGTACCGTGTATATGAGTCTCTGTACCATGGATATGAGTCTCTGCACCATGGATATGAGTCTCTGCACCATGGATATGAGTCTCTGCACCATGGATATGAGTCTCTGTACCATGGATATGGGTCTCTGCACCATGGATATGAGTCTCTGCACCATGGATATGAGTCTCTATCCTGAGGATATGGGTCTCTGCACCGTGGATATGGGTCTCTGTACCATGAATATGAGTCTCTGTACCATGGATATGAGTCTCTGTACCATGGATATGGGTCTCTGCACCATGGATATGGGTCTCTGCACCATGGATATGAGTCTCTGTACCATGGATATGAGTCTCTGTACCATGGATATGGGTCTCTGCACCATGGATATGAGTCTCTGTACCATGGATATGAGTCTCTGTACCATGGATATGGGTCTCTGCACCATGCATCACCCAAAAACTCCGGGGTATTGCACGAAACCCAGCACACATCAAAAAATCATTGGGACTTCTCCCTTTGACTTATATGCAACCTCTACAGGTCTGAGATGTCGGAATTTCAGATTCTGACTTTTCCATCCTCAGGGTTTATTAAATTCCGTAAAAAGTGTTGGATCAAAATCGTTACATGAGAGGAGACCATCCTTCTTGTATGTTCTGTAGCACAGTGTTGTGGGTTCTGTAGTAGCAGGAGGAATAGATTGGATATGGGGTGTGATAATGAAGTATTGGTGGGATACAAGCAGATAATAATAATAACAGCTCTCAGAGGTCAGGGAGGAACAAAAGGACATGAGAGTCTCTGATTACTGAGACAAGTTCATCATTATGGATCCTCAGCAGCCCCCAGGGTTATTGATTGAAGGAAATCATCAGTTGGATCATTGAAGGGTCTAACATTGAGCCATCAGACAGCTTGAGGCACTTCAGGCAACGAGTGGTTCCAAACCTTCCATTTGTAGCCCCTCCATAAGAATCTGACGGTGTGGAAATCAATGGGATAATCCATAGTCAATGCAATCAGAAATAATGATAATGATGAAGCTGCTGCAAACACTGCAGTTTATGTAGAAGGAAGAGGTTGAACAACTTTTGCAGCAATGCCATTTTCCAAGGATTTCAGCAGTTTTTTTTCCTCTGATGTTGGTTTTTCCCTGCACACTCCCCCTAGTGGCAGAATCTGTGTATAAATGGCAATATGTGCAAGTTAAACACATTATAGGAATTGATTCCAGCCAATCAATGGTCTCACATTATACTGAGGGCAGGAATCGATTAAGGACATAAATATTATTCATACTCTTGTCCTGCAGTAACGGGTCATTATTATTTAACGCTTGGAATTGCCGAACCATCCCATTCAGTGAAAGGGAACATGAGGCAGAGAAATAATGAGGGTCAGTAACAGATGAAATTTATCTACGTCCGACAGTGTTGTTTATAGAAATGTCCCAGTCGCGGCACTTCTAACCACTTATGGTGAAATGGAGAAATTAATGGCAACATTATTATATTTAACGAGCTGCTGAGTTCCATCAGAGGCAGCGGCGCTTCTTTCTGTCATTACAGAACGTCCCCTTCCCTGGATAAACAGCTTTCAGCCATCCCATAATAACAAGCCGCTGCTAATGGCTCCCAAAGTAACGGCACTCGGACTCCTCTCTGCTCCAGTGAAACATCCCAGCAATGTGATTGGGGCAGGTTAATAAATATTTGTGCCATTTCTTTCCCATATTTATGGATCAGGCAAATCTAATATTTATTCATTAGCAGATGTTACAGCAAATACACATAAAAACCACTGCAGGATATAATTACAGTAACTATTTAACTGGAAACAAACTTACTGAAAATCAAATCTTTATTTATCTGCCTCACTGTACCCTTTGCTGCCATAGTTTTATCTCTCTGTACAGACTATGAGCAAACTTAGGGACTGGGAGACAGAAGGAGAGATGGGAAAGGGGTTTAGGGAGCAGAGAGACAAATGGGGGAGAGGGGAAATATAGAAGGGGAGAGAAGAGGGAGGATGGGGGAGAGTAAGGCCAAACAGTTGGGGGAGAAAAGGAAAGGAGAGGGGATGAGAGACAGAAGGAGAGAAGCGAAAGGGGGTTAGGGAGTAGAGAGACAAATGGGGGAGAGGAGAAATATAGAAGGGGAGAGAAGAGGGAGGATGGGGGAGAGTAAGGCCAAACAGTTGGGGGAGAAAAGGAAAGGAGAGGGGATGAGAGACAGAAGGAGAGAAGGGAAAGGGGGTTAGGGAGTAGAGAGACAAATGGGGGAGAGGAGAAATATAGAAGGGGAGAGAAGAGGGAGGATGGGGGGAGAGTAAAGCCAAACAGTTGGGGGAGAAAAGGAAAGGAGAGGGGATGAGAGACAGAAGGAGAGAAGGGAAAGGGGGTTAGGGAGTAGAGAGACAAATGGGGGAGATGAGAAATATAGAAGGGGAGAGAAGAGGGAGGATGGGGGAGAGTAAGGCCAGACAGTTGGGGGAGAAAAGGAAAGGAGAGGGGGTGAGAGACAGAAGGAGAGAAGGAAAGGGGGTTAGGGAGTAGAGAGACAAATGGGGGAGATGAGAAATATAGAAGGGGAGAGAAGAGGGAGGATGGGGGAGAGTAAGGCCAGACAGTTGGGGGAGAAAAGGAAAGGAGAGGGGGTGAGAGACAGAAGGAGAGAAGGAAAGGGGGTTAGGGAGTAGAGAGAACAAATGGGGGAGAGGAGAAATATAGAAGGGGGAGAGAAGAGGGAGGATGGGGGAGAGTAAGGCCAGACAGTTGGGGGAGAAAAGGAAAGGAGAGGGGGTGAGAGACAGAAGGAGAGAAGGGAAGGGGGTTAGGGAGTAGAGAGACAATGGGGAGAGGAGAAATATAGAAGGGGAGAGAAGAGGGAGGATGGGGGAGAGTAAGGCCAAACAGTTGGGGGAGAAAAGGAAAGGAGAAGAAGGGTATTAAAACAAAAAGGAGGATTAAAGGGTAAGGGAAGAAACAGGGGAGAAGAAGGGACCAGACAAGGGAGTCTAAACTTGTTAAGAGAAGAATGGAAAGAGAAGGGGTACCCGGTACCTGACACAGAGACGAGTAACAAGGAACAGGAATTCTCCCAACATTCCCATTAAGATATAATGAAACAGGGGAGGGGGGTATTAGGGGCCTGTCTGTGAGTTGTGTGGGTGCACACACGCCCCCCCCATCCATACAGTAAAGTCAATATTGGGATCATTGGAGGAGGTTAAACAGATTCAGACTGATACATGTTAATTAGTGATTAGATGTGCAGTTTCACAGTTACAGGAGAGTCTATGTTCGCACCTTCGCGACTATGTATATATTATAGGAATTACAGAAATTATGAAAAGAAGCAGAGAAATTGACTCATTTTTGCTTTTTAAAGGGCAACTAAATCCTTTGTTTATGTATTTATAATAATTAGCAATGCAAGCATCACACAAAGAGACAATGGGCTGAACTGCTGACCCAAAAACCACCCTCCTATTGGCCAGTTCTTACCCCGCAGGAGAACAGCCAACCCCGTTGTGTTTAGATCTGGAAATGATGAGGTTCTTCTCTACCTATTCTGGTGGCCAGTTGTCAGTGTAACATCTTCCTCCTTGGTACCCCCCAATCTCTGCTGCCCCCCCTTACCATTGAATTTGTTCAGGAGACTCGACCATACCCCCCAAATCCTCCCAAATTGAATTGGCCAGTTGTATGAGATGTCCCATATGAATGGAAGAATTTTTCCCTATCAGGGATAGTTATATTTATTCTATAGATAATCCAAATGAACCTGCCCCCCAAACCTACCCTTTGGCAAAGAGGAACGCAGGACCCCCAACTAACCCTTCCCCCTTATGTGTTGGTTTGTATTCACTATGGCTCTAAGCAGGGAAGCATTGCACCTAACTTCTCGGGTGTCAGTTTATGATGTACCCCATAAACACTGTACAAAATCCCAACTGCTCATGAGACTCTAATGCCCCACTGGCACACGAAACCCATTAACTTTTTGCCCTTTCGTCTCTTTTACCCACAGAATCATATCCACCTGTTCTCTCCACATTAACTGATTGCACAGCACTGGCAAAACTGTTTTATCAACCAAACCCATTAGAACTCTCACAGTTTGAATCTGTGGAACAACTGTCAGCTGCTGGGGGAGCTTCCCAGGCAGTGAGTATGGAGGAGTCCCCAGCTGGATCCCACAGACGTTGTGCTGCAGTAGAAGCCCAGGCAGGAGAGAAGAACATGGAGCCCCAGGCCCTGCAACCTGCCTGGTAGAAGAGAAGCAAGGGGAGCACAAAGTCTGAAGCTGGAGGTGATGGTGCAGAAATGAGGAGGAGTGAGAGGACAAGGCAGAGTGGGTCTCATGGTCCAGTAGATGTTGCCTGACAGAAACCCCATAGGCTGACTCTGTATAGGGATGTAGCGAACTGCCGATTTGGTGTTCGCGAACGCCGTTCGCGAACACCGGCAAAAAATGCGAACGTTCGCGGACAGTTCGCGAACTTCGAACACCCGCTAAAATCGTTCGATTCGAACGATCGAAGGATTTTAATCATTCGATCGAAGGATTTTCATTCGAATCGAACGATCGAAGCCATTCGATCGAATGCTTTTCATTCGATCGAATGCTTACAATCGTTCGAACGAATGGAAATCGTTCGATTTTTAGCGGTCGAAGGAATTCGAATGGTCGAATGGTCGAACGACTTGTATTCGAATCGAACGCGAACTCAAAATGCGAACGTTCCCAAACGTTCGCGAACATTCGGCGGACGCGAACGGTCGAAGTTCGCGCGAACTAGTTCGCAGCAGAACAGTTCGCTACATCCCTAACTCTGTATAGGTCAAGTTGTTTAATATGTGAACTTTAAGAGCTGCAGCCAACTGACCATACACATCTCTAGTCACAGGGCAACTGACCAGAAAGTGATCCTGGGTCTCCTCCTCTTCACACTCCCAGGGGCAATTTTTGCTGCCAATATTCTGCCAACAATACTAAGGTAATTCAAGTTGCCCCGGACATAGAGTTTCCCTTGGAGTGAAAGCCAACAGTTGTCAAAGAACTTAGGGGGAGTCTCTTGCCATTAAGAAAGTGAAGGCTTTTCTGAAGGATGTTCCCTACACAGTCTCTCAGAGCAAGAGGAGCAGCAAAATAGTCCCTGATCCCCCTGTGATACAACTGCCTTCGGGAAGATGTGACCAGCTCACCCACCCTGACATCCCACCTCTTCATCTTCAGAGTGAGAACTAGGTGTGATGGGAGGGATCCCTGTACTATCCGAAATCTCTTCATTCTACCACCTAGAAACCCTGTCCCTACAAAAGGTGATACCCAATTCCTGATACAGACTTCCCACAGGGAATCATTTCCTTGGGCCAAACCCCCAAAGTTAAGCTTCAGGTAAAGTGACCCAAAGAAAACCACTGGGCACAACATGCCCAAACCCCCCTCCTTCCGCTGCAGGTAAGTTATCCCCCATTTGACTGGATTCAGCCTGTGTCCCCAGAGCAACTGGAAAAACAGACTGTGGACCCTGGAGTAGAGAGATTCTGCCAATGGATACACGTACGCTACAAACAAAAACAGAGGGACCAGGTAGGCCTTGATGAGCTTCCAGGGTTGCCAGGTTGCCAGGGGCGGCAAAAATTCCACTCCTGGTAACTAAGAGCCGAATTTCTAGTTTTCAACCCGGAAATTGGTCTCTTCTAGTGCAGAGAGCGCAATTGCGCACTAATGGCGTGGACCCCCGACCCCCGTCTGGCACTGAGACTTTCTTTGGGTCATTTTACCTGAAGTTTAACTTTGGGGGTTTGGCCCAAGGAAATGATTCCCTGTGGGAAGTCTGTATCAGGAACTGGGTATCACCTTTTGTAGGGACAGGGTTTCAAGGCGGTAGAATGAAGAGATTTCGGATAGTACAGGGATCCCTCCCATCACACCTGGTTCTCGCTCTGAAGATGAAGAGGTGGGATGTCAGGGTGGGTGAGCTGGTCACATCTTCCCAAAGGCAGTTGTATCACAGGGGGATCAGGGACTATTTTGCTGCTCCTCTTGCTCTGAGAGACTGTGTAGGGAACATCCTTCAGAAAAGCCTTCACTTTCTTAATGGCAAGAGACTCCCCCCTAAGTTCTTTGACAACTGTTGGCTTTCACTCCAAGGGAAATTCTATGTCTGGGGCAACTTGACTTATCTTACCATTGGCAGCAAAGATTGTCCCTGGGGGTGTGGGGAGGTGAAGACCCAAGAGCACTTTCTTGTCAGTTGCCCAGTGACTAGAGATGTCTATAGTCAGATAGCAGCAGCTCTTAATATCCCACTCCTGAACAGTCTGAACTATGCAGACTCAGCATATGGGGTTCCCACTATACACCACCCACTGGACCGTGAGACAATTTACAGTACCTATCTAGTGTTACCAATCCCTATTTCTGTAGGGAAATGAGAGAGAGCAGACAGTAACCCTTCCAACACTTTCCTCTTGTCTCTATATATTAGGTACCTATCTAGTGTTACCAATCCCTGTTTCTGTAGGGAAATGAGAGAGAGCAGACAGTAACCCTTCCAACACTTTCCTCTTGTCTCTATATATTAGGGTACCTATCTAGTGTTACCAATCCCTATTTCTGTAGGGAAATGAGAGAGAGCAGACAGTAACCCTTCCAACACTTTCCTCTTGTCTCTATATATTAGGTACCTATCTAGTGTTACCAATCCCTATTTCTGTAGGGAAATGAGAGAGAGCAGACAGTAACCCTTCCAACACTTTCCTCTTGTCTCTATATATTAGGTACCTATCTAGTGTTACCAATCCCTATTTCTGTAGGGAAATGAGAGAGAGCAGACAGTAACCCTTCCAACACTTTCCTCTTGTCTCTATATATTAGGTACCTATCTAGTGCTACCAATCCCTATTTCTGTAGGGAAATGAGAGCAGACAGTAACCCTTCCAACACTTTCCTCTTGTCTCTATATATTAGGTACCTATCTAGTGTTACCAATCCCTATTTCTGTAGGGAAATGAGAGAGAGCAGACAGTAACCCTTCCAACACTTTCCTCTTGTCTCTATATATTAGGTACCTATCTAGTACTACCAATCCCTATTTCTGTAGGGAAATGAGAGAGAGCAGACAGTAACCCTTCCAACACTTTCCTCTTGTCTCTATATATTAGGTACCTATCTAGTGCTACCAATCCCTATTTCTGTAGGGAAATGAGAGAGAGCAGACAGTAACCCTTCCAACACTTTCCTCTTGTCTCTATATATTAGGTACCTATCTAGTGTTACCAATCCCTATTTCTGTAGGGAAATGAGAGAGAGCAGACAGTAACCCTTCCAACACTTTCCTCTTGTCTCTATATATTAGGTACCTATCTAGTGTTACCAATCCCTATTTCTGTAGGGAAATGAGAGAGAGCAGACAGTAACCCTTCCAACACTTTCCTCTTGTCTCTGGGCCCTGTCATTTATACAATGCACAAAGCTAATGATAAATGATACCTTATTGCAGGCTCATTTGATGAAATCTAATATCCCCATAGAATGTATGAGCTGGGGGTGCAAGGGATGGAGCTGCTCGCACTGTTATGAAAATGGAATAATAATTACAATACATATTTATTTGTATCTATGGGGACTTGCACGTCTCGCAGTCTGATTTCTCCTGGTACAAATGAAGGTCTAAACAGGTTGATAAATATGTGACTTCCATAAACCAATCATGCAGGAACAATGAAATCCCCCAAGGTTGTACCCAGCGATGTGCCTTTATGTGCACCGCCAATGTCACTCTGCTCAGCACGAGCTCCATTGTGACGTCAGCATTGTAACTAGGCAAGGGCAAGCGCATTATGAAGTGCATAAGGTAAGTGCGCACGGCTCATGAATACGATTCCATTATTGTGAAAATTGAAAAAGGTCTTCATTAGGCAATGGATATATGGTACGATATGGTACATTATTCCAAGGCCCGAACACTGGGGGCTGGAAGAGGCAACACAGATAAAACAACATATTAATCATTCATGGACAAGTTTAATTTAATGTTCCGTGTCAACAGCTCAATTCATGCCTGTACCTTTAAATCTCACAGCCACCCCAAGATACAGGTTAGATAGTTTAGGGGGGCATAGGAACTGTTGGACACCACAGATGAGGGGCAAATATGATCAGCTCCCCCCTCAGTGGGCCCACAGCATATTAAAGTTGTGGTTCACCTTTAAATTAACTTTTAGCATGTTATAGAATGGCTAATTCTAAGCAACCTTTCAATTGGTCTTCGTTATTTATTTTTTATAGTTTTTTAAATATTTGCCTTCTTCTAAAGACTCTTTTCAGCTTTCAAATTTCTAAAAAAACAAAATCTTTATAAGGCTACACATTTATTATTATTGCTTCTTTTCATTACTCCTCTTTCTATTCAGTCCTCAACTATTCATATTCCAGTCTCTTATTCAAATCAGTGCAGGGTTGCTAGGGGAATTTGGACCCTAGCAACCAGATGGATGAAATTGCAAACTGGAGAGCTGCTAAATAAAAAGCTAAATAACTCAAACACCACAAATATTAAAAAATGAAAACCAATTGCAAATTGTCTCAGAATATCCCTCTACAATATATCACATTAGGGGCACATTTACTTAGGGTCGAATATCGAGGGTTAATTAACCCTTGATATTCGACTGTCGAAGTTAAATCCCTCGACTTCGAATATCGAAGTTGAAGGATTTACCGCAATTCGTTCGATTGAACGATCGAAGGAAAAATCGTTTGACTGAACGATTTTAATCCATCGATCGAACGATTTTCCTTTGATCAGAAATTTGTTAGAAATCCTATGGGGACCTTCCCCATAGGCTAACATTGATGTTCGTTTAGTTGGCGAAGTAGGGGGTCGAAGTTTTTTTTAAAGAGACAGTACTTCGACTATCGAATGGTCGAACGATTTTTAGTTTCGAAATCGTTCGAAGTCGAAGTCGTAGTTGAAGGTCGAAGTAGCCAATTCGATGGTCGAAGTAGCCAAAAAAAACGTTCGAAATTCAAAGTATTTTTTCTTCTATTCATTCACTCGAGCTAAGTAAATGTGCCCTTAACAGTTAATTTAAAGGTGAACAACCCTTTTAACTTAAACCCACTCAAAACTTCACTTGTTGCCCCTAATTGCTGACGAATGAGGACCCCAACGGGCCCTATACATTACTGGGCTCCCCTGCAGCCGCATGATACTGATCCATCCTCGAGCCTCAGTGATACTTTGTATTCCATTCAGGTGACTGGTGCCTAGAAATATAAAAATTCTTAGTGTGGCCCCCAGGGGCGGAGTATTTCGGAGCCATTTGTGTAATTGAAGGAATTAAAATAAAACAATAGCGACTCCTGTTCCGGCTCTGTTTATATAATAGAAATTTAATGGGATTTTAATGCTTTTTTAATGCAAAGCATATTTTGCGGCTGGGGGAGCAGCTTGTTGCGTCCAATACTCACAGCTCAGCACTTTTCTGCGCAGCTCATTAGGCAGATCTCCTGCATTCTGTGCCCTACTTCATTAGCCTTAAAGGGGAACTTCACCTGCAAATGAACCCTTAGTTGCTCTGTTTAATAACCCAATCATAAACTACGCAGGTACTAATGAGTTTGTGCTTTAATTATCTAATATTTGGTTTATTAGTAGTTTCTATGAAAAGGATGGGGGAGGGGCAATCGCCAAACTCTGCAGGTGCTCCGCTGATGGAACCACTACTATTAAAAACAAGGGAGCTGCATGGGGGACTGGGGGCCAAATTCTCATAGGGGGTATAAAAAGGAATGGGCCAAATGTATGTGCAAGGGTGACCCACCAGTACCACTAACCCCATTCTGCTCCTGATGAGCCCTGGGCACTGCCAGCTCTGCTCTTCCTTCAGCCATCATAGTATTAATGGGGATAACAGATATAAATTGAAATTCTCTGGATTTCCCCTTTATTTCAGAGGCGCATGACGTCCGAATGTCTCAGTTTATGGGGAGGAAAATATTTGGCTGTGAAATTGTCTGTCTGATTCAGCGTCTGTAGCGCAGTTTCTTGGGCCCGTCCCAAACCGCAGTGAGACAGTGAGAATAACGGGAAACTCTTCGGCAAAGTGCGTCTGCTCATTAAATAGATCCCACGGGAACCGGCCTTTATTCCACTGCTCAAAGCAACATTCCAGTGATTCCCAGCAGGAAAATCATTCCCAAATATGGGACCGGGAATGTTTCTGGCGGTTTCCAAGAAATGTTCAGTTATTTGTGCTTCTGAAAATAAAGGGGGATTGCAAAAAAAAGAATTTTTTTTAGAGGGGTTCCAAAAAGGGGCTAATGCCCTGGCACCCAGATTTTTAGTAACGTTGGGGAAACCTAGATTCATTGGGGGGGATGCTAATTTGTTGGTTATTAACCATGCTGGGCCCCCCTTCCTAAATAATGCACCTGGGGTCCATTAGACATCATTCTTACATTGCCTTTCTTTTAATGTGACTCATGAAGGTGGGGGGGAGATATAGAGCGAAGGTGGGTGTCCCTGTTCCAAATAAACCCCCCTTAGAGCAGTAGTTCACCTTAAAATTAACTTTTACTATGTTATAACATAGCTAATTTTAAGCAACTTTTTTAATTGGCCTTTGTTATTTCTTTTTTATAGTTTTTTAATTATTTTCCTTACTTTTTCTAGCTTTCAAATGAGGGTCACTGACCCCATGTAAAAAACAAATACTCTGTAAGGCTACAAATGTATTGTTATTGCTACTTTTTATTACTCCTCTTTCTATTCAGGGCTCTCCTATTCATATTCCAGTCTCTTATGGTTGCTAGGGGAATTAAAAAAAAGCTAAATAACTAAAAATAACTAAGAATACACGAATAATAAAAAATTAAAACCAATTGCAAATTGTCTCAGAATATCACTCTCTATGTCATACTAACAGTTAATTTAAAGCTGAACAACCCCTTTAATAAACAATAGAAGAGAAAAACTGTGATACTTTGTAGCAAAATACAGGATAGGGTTAAAATCCCTGCAATAAACAATACAAGCAAGACGTAAATATGTTCATTCTCATTAACAGAACAGCTTCATGTTCTTTCAGTTCTGCCCAATTTTCTTATTTGTATATCTATCATGTAATAAAACTATTCCAATATCTGAACTGAAATATAGTTACTAACCTATAACAGCTCTTGACCTGGGGTAATTGCCATTGTTCCAGCAAGTACTGCTCTTAAAATGCATTAATATGGGTTGGTAATTAGTAAGATGGAAAAAGTACAAAGAAAAAGAGAAATTTTCCTGACCCAATAAGGTTTATTCTGGCTTTTAGAGATGAGTGAATGGATTAATGAACCCTGGGAATGGAAATAAGATCAACATCACAGAGCAGCTCTCAGGGGGCCCAGGTTTACCTGATCCGAAAAATGAGGATAGAAGGGAGAGACACAGAACTGCTGAATATATATATATATATATATATATATATATATATATATATATATATATATATATATATATATATATATATATATATATATATGATCCTCTTCCAGCTGTCCGGGTCTCTACCCCGGGACATACAGAACATTATAGATGAACCTGAGCAGCCTCCAAGTTGGTTTGACTGTGCAGAGCCAGAGAGAAAGTAGGGCAAGATGGAGACAGTAGGACAAGATGGAGATAGTAGGACAAAATGGGGAAAGGAGAACAAAATGGAGAGAGCAGTACAAGATGGAGACAGTAGGACTAAATGGGGATAGTAGGACAAGATGGAGAGAGCAGGACAAGATGTAGACATTAGGACAAGACAGAGCGAGCAGGACAAGATGGAGACAGTAGGACAAGATGGAGACAGTAGGGCAAAATTGTGACAGTAAGACAAGATGGAGAAAGTAGGGCAAGATGGAGAAGGAAGGACAAGATGGGGACAGTAGGACAAGATGGAGACAGTAGACAATATGTGGACAGTAGAACAAGATGGAGACAGTAGGACAAGATGGGGACAGTAGGACAAGATGGAGACAGTAGGACAAGATGAAGACAGTAGGAAAAGATGGGGACAGTAGGACAAGATGGAGACAGTAGGGCAAGATGGAGACAGTCTGACAAGATGGAGACAGTAGGGCAAGATTGTGACAGTAGGGCAAGATGGAGACAGTAGGACAAGATGGAGACAGTCTGACAAGATGGAGACAGTAGGGCAAGATTGTGACAGTAGGGCAAGATGGAGACAGTAGGACAAGATGTGAGGATGGAGACAGTAGGACAAGATGGAGACCGTAGGGAAAGATGGAGACAGTAGGAGATGGGACAGTAGACCAAAGACAGACAGTAAGGGGCTGGAAGATTGTGACTGTAACCAGGAAAGATGAGGAAGATGGAGGGACAGATGGGGCATTGATTCTAGTTAATAAGAGGGCAGTGGGAGATAAAAATGGGGACAGGTAGGACAAGATGGAGAGAGTAGGCAAGTGGACAGTAGACAAGATGGAAGACAGTAAGGACCCAATGGCAGTAGGGCAAGATGTCAGTAGCAAGATGAGGAGAGAGTGGAATGACAGTAACAGCGGTACGAGTACAGAGTAGTAGGGGTTGTGACAAGATAGGAGATATACAGGAGAGTGAAGACAGAGGACAGAGACAAGGGGAGACAAGATGTGTAGACAGTTGGAGACAGTAGGAAGATACAAAGACAATGGAGATGTGGAGGACAGAGTGGACAGTAGGACAAGATGGAGACAGTGGGGACAGTAGGAGACTAGGGCAAGATGGAGACAAGATGGGACAGTTGGAGACAGAGATATGTGACCAAGAGTGGAGACGAGTTGGGACAGTAGGACAGATGGAGACAGTAGGACAAGATGGAAGACAGTAGGACAAGGATGGGACAGTAGGACAGAGTGGATGGAAGATGAGACAGGTTCGGACAAGATGAGACAGTACAAAACAGGTGATGAGACAGTAGGACAAGATTGGACAGACAGTAACAAGATGGAGACAGTAGGGGCAAGGATGTTACAGTGGGATTGAGGCAAGATGGGAGACAGTAGGGCAAGATGGTGACAGTACAGACAAGCAGATGGAGGACAGTAAGACAAGATGGAGGACAGGCTAGGCAAGATGGTGCAGGACAGTAGGACAAAGGATGGAGAGGTAGGACAAGATGGAAGACAAAATGGATAGGACAAATGGCGGACAGTAGGACAAGATGGAGAGAGCAGGACAAGATGAAGACAGTAGGACAAAATGGGGACAGAAGGACAAGTCGGAGATAGTAGGACAAAATGGGGAAAGGAGAACAAAATGGAGAGAGCAGGACAAGATGGAGACAGTAGGACTAAATGGGGATAGTAGGACAAGATGTAGAGAGCAGGACAAGATGTAGACATTAGGACAAGACAGAGCAAGCAGGACAAGACAGAGAGAGCAGGACAAGATGGAGACAGTAGGGCAAAATTGTGACAGTAAGACAAGATGGAGACAGTAGGGCAAGATGGAGACAGTAGGGCAAGATGGAGACAGTATGACAAGACGGAGACAGTAGGGCAAGATTGTGACAGTAGGGCCAGATGGTGACAGTAGGACAAGATGGTGACTGTAGGACAAGATGGAGACAGTAAGACAAGATGGAGACAGTAGGACAAGATGGAGACAGTAGGGCAAGATGGAGACAGTAGGACAAGATGAGGACAGTAGGACAAGATGGAGACAGTAGGGCCAGATGGTGACAGTAGGACAAGATGGTGACTGTAGGACAAGATGGAGACAGTAAGACAAGATGGAGACAGTAGGGCAAGATGGAGACAGTAGGACAAGATGGGGACAGTAGGACAAGATGGAGACAGTAGGGCAAGATTGTGACAGTAGGACAAGATATTGACAGTAGGACAAGATGGAGACAGTAGAACAAGATGTAGACAGTAGGACAAGATGGAGACATAAGGAGATGATGGAGACAGTAGGACAAGGTGGAGACAGTAGGACAAGTTGGAGACATAAGGACAAGATGAAGACATAAAGACAAGATGGAAACAGTAGGATAAGATGGAGACAGTAGGACAAGATGGAGACAGTAGGACAAGGTGGAGACAGTAGGACAAGTTGGAGACATAAGGACAAGATGAAGACATAAAGACAAGATGGAGACAGTAGGACAAGATGGAGACAGTAGGACAAGATGGAGATAGTAGGAGAAAATGGGGAAAGGAGAACAAAATGGAGAGAGCAGTACAAGATGGAGACAGTAGGACTAAATGGGGATAGTAGGACAAGATGGAGAGAGCAGGACAAGATGTAGACATTAAGACAAGACAGAGCGAGCAGGACAAGATGGAGACAGTAGGACAAGATGGAGACAGTAGGGCAAAATTGTGACAGTACGACAAGATGGGGACAGTAGGACAAGATGGAGACAGTAGGGCAAGATGGAGACAGTCTGACAAGACGGAGACAGTAGGGCAAGATTGTGACAGTAGGGCAAGATGGAGACAGTAGGACAAGATGGTGACTGTAGGACAAGATGGAGACAGTAAGACAAGATGGAGACGGTAGGGCAAGATGGAGACAGTAGGACAAGATGGGGACAGTAGGACAAGATAGAGACAGTAGGGCAAGATTGTGACAGTAGGACAAGATATTGACAGTAGGACAAAATGGGGACAGTAGGACAAGATGGAGACAGTAGGACAAGATGGAGACAGAAGGACAAAATGGGGACAGTAGGGCAAGATGGAGAAAGTAGGGCAAGATGGAGAAAGAAGGACAAGATGGGGACAGTAGGACAAGATGGAGACAGTAGACAAGATGTGGACAGTAGAACAAGATGGAGACAGTAGGACAAGATGGGGACAGTAGTACAAGATGGAGAGAGCAGGACAAGATGAAGACAGTAGGAAAAGATGGGGACAGTAGGACAAGATGGAGACAGTAGGACAAGATGGAGACAGAAGGACAAAATGGAGACAGTAGGACAAGATGGGGACAGTAGGACAAGATGGAGAGAGCAGGACAAGATGAAGACAGTAGGACAAAATGGGGACAGTAGGACAAGACGGAGATAGTAGGACAAAATGGGGAAAGGAGAACAAAATGGAGAGAGCAGGACAAGATGGAGACAGTAGGACTAAATGGGGATAGTAGGACAAGATGGAGAGAGCAGGACAAGATGTAGACATTAGGACAAGACAGAGCGAGCAGGACAAGACAGAGAGAGCAGGACAAGATGGAGACAGTAGGGCAAAATTGTGAAAGTAAGACAAGATGGAGACAGTAGGGCAAGATGGAGACAGTAGGGCAAGATGGAGACAGTCTGACAAGACGGAGACAGTAGGGCAAGATTGTGACAGTAGGGCAAGATGGTGACAGTAGGACAAGATGGTGACTGTAGGACAAGATGGAGACAGTAAGACAAGATGGAGATAGTAGGGCAAGATGGAGACAGTAGGACAAGATGGGGACAGTAGGGCAAAATTGTGACAGTAAGACAAGATGGAGACAGTAGGGCAAGATGGAGACAGTCTGACAAGACGGAGACAGTAGGGCAAGATTGTGACAGTAGGGCAAGATGGTGACAGTAGGACAAGATGGTGACTGTAGGACAAGATGGAGACAGTAAGACAAGATGGAGATAGTAGGGCAAGATGGAGACAGTAGGACAAGATGGGGACAGTAGGACAAGATGGAGACAGTAGGGCAAGATTGTGACAGTAGGACAAGATATTGACAGTAGGACAAGATGGAGACAGTAGAACAAGATGTAGACAGTAGGGCAAGATTGTGACAGTAGGACAAGATGGAGACAGTAAGGCAAGATGGAGACAGTAGCGCAAGATTGTGACAGTAAGGCAAGATGGAGACAGTAGGGCAAGATGGAGACAGTAGGACAAGATGGAGAGAGCAGGACAAGATGGAGACAGTAGGACAAGATGAGACATAAGGAGATGATGGAGACAGTAGGACAAGGTGGAGACAGTAGGACAAGTTGGAGACATAAGGACAAGATGAAGACATAAAGACAAGATGGAGACAGTAGGATAAGATGGAGACAGTAGGACAAGATGGAGACAGTAGGACAAGGTGGAGACAGTAGGACAAGTTGGAGACAGTAAGACAAGGTGGAGACAGTAGGACAAGATGGAGACAGTAGGGCAAGATGGAGACAGTAGGGTAAGATGGAGACAGTAGGGCAAGATGGAGACAGTAGGGTAAGATGGAGACAGTAGGGCAAGCTGGAGACAGTAGGGTAAGATGGAGACAGTAGGGTAAGATGGAGACAGTAGGACAAGATGGAGACAGTAGGGTAAGATGGAGACAGTACGGCTTAGTGTCGGACTGGCCCACCGGGATACCAGGAAAACTCCCGGTGGGCCCAGGTGTCAATGGGGCCTTGTGCTGCTAAACATTTGGCCTATTTCATGGTCTTTCCTTATTTCTATAAGAACAAAGAGGCTTAATAGATGGAATAATAGATTATAGTATGTAAAGAAAAAAGAGACTAGGAGAATAGAGGTTGAGTGAGGAGAGGTAGAAAATACCTAGACTAATACCCCTAGTCTGAAGTTTTTGGGTGGGTTCCTGGTCTAAGGTTTTTTGGTGGACCCCTGATGTCTCAGTCCGACACTGGTAGGGCAAGATGGAGACAGTAGGACAAGGTGGAGACAATAGGACAATATAGAACTTGTTTTCTCAAAATGAACAATGAATCTGTTAAATGAATGGGAATAGAGGGCAATGCACCCATAGCTCACTTGATTAACATATTCTCCCAGTAGATCATAATTGTGAATCCCATTCCTATGTATCAAGGATTAGGTCGGCGGCGCTATGGAGGCTGATGAGGGTGAGTCCTTGAGGCAGGGGCTGTATGTGCCAAAGTGAACACGGCAAGGATAGGCAGGAATGGGGTGACGAGGGCGATGAGATAGATTGGATCAGGTGCAGAGTGGAGCAGGACGGAGAGGCGAAGATCAGGAATGAACTTGACAGGATGAAGAGGGCGATGAGTCAGACTGGAACGGGTGAAGGGGGAACAGGATGAAGGTCAGGAACAGACTGGAGAGGATGGTGAGGGTGTAGATCGGGGGCAGACTGAAAGGATGAGACAGGACGGGGAGGACGTAGATCTGGGGGACAGGATAGTGAGAGGAGACTGGAGCAGAAGGAGAGAGGAGACTGGAGAGCAGGAGGATTAGGTACAAGGCAGAACAGGGAGCAGAAATCAGGAACAGACAAGGGTCAGGTCGAGGTCAAGGCTGGGGAAGTACAATGAAAGGTAAAGTCAGGCAAGTCAGGGAAGGACAAGGCAGAACCAAGGGAAAAAGGGCTAAAGCGGGAAAAATCTAACTAGGCGCTGCCACAGTACTAGGATGGTCATATAATGCTCCGGCAAGGAGTGTTTGGAGGGCTGGTCTTAAATAGGGCAGAGTCAGCCCTGATTGGCTGACTGCAACCAATCAGGCTGCTGCTGGGCTGGGGCTGCAGAGGTCAGATAACATATAGTAAACAACCCTGCACTGATCACCTGGCCAAATGGTTAAGGCATTGAGCCCGACTCAGCAGAAGTTGACAGTATAAAGCCCCAGCAATGTTTCTGCAAAAGATTTAGCAAATTATTAGTTAACAGATCCAGTGCTGCCTACAGGTATTTCATTTTGTAATTTGGGTCACCTTTCATTAATGTTACTAAAAAAATTTAAATATGAAATAAACCCAATTGTTTGACAACAATACGGTTTGAAGCATCTTAATAGGAACTTGTATTATTATAGAGAAAAATGTAACAAATAGAATTGTTTAAAATGGACTCTATGGCAGATGCTAATTCTAGTTTATTATAACCTGCCTCATAGTGATGGGTTGGATCTTTCAGGGCAGACCAGAATAACTAACATCATGTTCTCTTGCAAAAAGTAGATGCAGACAGCAGCCAATGAAATAGCTGTAATATAGATCTATAGGGAAATAAGAAAGGGCTGATGGGAATTGTCATTATTGAGGCCACTGGGTGAAGGTCCTTCTGGAAGATCCTCTTGCCAAATTTCTAAAATGACTTTACCGGCCGGGGGCAGGTCTGTGGGGGGCGGATCATGACATAGATGGGTGGAATTCTGACATCAAGGGGCGGAGTCACAACATTAAGTGTGGAATCTGCTGGGGATTTGGTGGGTTTAAGAAATGAGAAGGAGAGAAAGAGATGGGTTAGAGGTGGACTAGGGATTAGATTTACATTGATGGTCAATTTATAATACTGACCCCGGCCTTGACTAGTATTTCACTGTCTATGTGGACAACCCTACTGGCGCCTTGAAACACAACTGTCAGCTCACCTGTTCCAGAACCACATGTTCAGCCCAAATGCACGATCCCCTGACTAAGGAATCTGGGGTTTGAGTAATACCTGCCCCCCTATTGTTTTACATTAATCAATTCTCTGCTTTTTGCTGATAAAACTGGATATTGGCCTTTTTCAGGCTCAGCAGGTGCCGGATGTGAATCAAAGCAGAGAATGAAGTGTATTAGTGGCTAAACATGCGCCCGTCCCGGCTCAGCTCCTCAGATCTTCTCTTTAAAGGCAAAATCAGCCACAAGACAACATGAGCCGGGCCAGAAACCAGTGCAATGTATCCGCAGGGTATTTTCCATTTGATCACTGTTTCATTTGAAGCTTTCAGAATCTCTGCTCTTCCCTCCTGAGAAGCCTTCTAAGAACTGAGAAATAACAGCACTTCTGACCTGCTGCCCAATACCGACCCACAGGTACCGGCTCAGTTCCTCCTTCCAAAAACCTCCCACTGAGAAAGAACACGGCACGACGCTGAGATTAGAGACTCCTCATTCATATATATATATATATACATACGGTTGTGTATATACAGCATGTGTTTATTATCTTTACGGAATACAGAAATAAGAAATAAATAAGAGAAAATAAATTTAAAAGGAATGTATTCTGGGCTCATTCAGTGGAAATTCTTTCAGTGCATGGTTTCATAGAAAGGAATTCTCAATTCAATATCTGGGTGCATATATAATATATAATATATATATATATGTGATAATGATTTTATGATATGGGAACGGCCACAACACCATAGAGTAGGGTTGGCACCAGCCCAGTTTTGACCCCCAACAGCCCATTTTTTTCAGTTAGGGGGAGATTTGGGGTGAGTGCTTATTTGTACCCTGGGTACCCCTGGAACTATAGCAGGGTGACACCCCAATGTTTCTATATATCTGTAACCTTGTTATGAGCTAAGGGGGCCCAGTCTGAAGGTCAGTTAGGGGGAGATTTGGGGTGAGTGTTTATTTGTACCCTGGGTACCCCTGGAACTATAGCAGGGTGACACCCCAATGTTTCTATATATCTGTAACCTTGTTATGAGCTAAGGGGGCCCAGTCTGAAGGTCAGTTAGGGGGAGATTTGGGGTGAGTGATTATTTGTACCCTGGGTACCCCTGGAACTATAGCAGGGTGACACCCCAATGTTTCTATATATCTGTAACCTTGTTATGAGCTAAGGGGGCCCAGTCTGAAGGTCAGTTAGGGGGAGATTTGGGGTGAGTGTTTATTTGTACCCTGGGTACCCCTGGAACTATAGCAGGGTGACACCCCAATGTTTCTATATATCTGTAACCTTGTTATGAGCTAAGGGGGCCCAGTCTGAAGGTCAGTTAGGGGGAGATTTGGGGTGAGTGCTTATTTGTACCCTGGGTACCCCTGGAACTATAGCAGGGTGACTGTTACCCCAATGTTTCTATATATCTGTAACCTTGTTATGAGCTAAGGGGGCCCAGTCTGAAGGTCAGTTAGGGGGAGATTTTGGGTGAGTGCTTATTTGTACCCTGGGTACCCCTGGAACTATAGCAGGGTGACACCCCAATGTTTCTATATATCTGTAACCTTGTTATGAGCTAAGGGGGCCCAGTCTGAAGGCCAGTAAGTACGTGTGTTTGCCGCAGACTATGCCTCTGAGATGAAAGTGGCAGAAGCTGCTGACGCACAAGGAGAGAGGCACACGCAGGGGATACAAATTATGTGCGAAACAACTTTCCCACCTCATTAGTTCACTAAAAGCCCCCACTGAAATTCCAGCCATTCCAGCCCAGTGGGTTACACGGATCTGTATAAGGAAATGGTTTCAGCTATTGGCTTTTACATAGTTTATAGATGACATATGAATATTGTCAGGCGTTGAAGGCAGTAGGACAAGATAGACTGAAAGAGGAAGAGAGCAGCGCTGTGGAATATGTTGGCGCTTTCTAAATATGTATTAGCAATGATAATGAAAGAAACAGTAGGATGACGTGGTGAGAATGGGACAGAATGGAGACACTAGGGCGAGATAGACCCAAGAGTAAGAGGGCGGCAGTAGAGTAACTCTTTTACCCTTGGCAAGTTGCTTCTGCTATGTTGGGTGGTACCCCTTGAACTGTTTTGGGGTTTGTGCATTTCCCTTGCAGAGAAGCAAGAAGCCCCCAGAGCAGCTTCCCACCACCGTGACCTTATTATATATTGGGTTTGGCTGCGAGTTCTGAAGAAATGACTAAAGAGATGAACTCGTGCCACGGCCCTTAGTGATTCCCACAACTTTAATGACCTCCAGGTCCAAAAGCTCAGAAATTCCCCCAGTGCCGGTTTTTTTCATTTCCCGCGTGTCCTGGAACAAACGCGCCGACCGTTTCCTGAAATGCTCCTCCTCTGCTTTAATTCCTTTTGTACCCAACGGAAACTTTCATGTAATATTAATGAGGATTTGTAGGACATTTCACTACATAAGATCCGGCTGGAAGGAAAGTCCATATGGAATAAGAATTTCTTTTCTGTTTGATTTTAGAAAAAAAAAGTATTTGAAAAAAACTGAATTTTTTTTCCATTAAGGGCAGAATGGGGGGCACAGTTGGCTGTACGTTGTGTACATGGCAGTGAATTTATGGGGGTATCTGTGCTATTAAACCAGTGGATCTGGGGGTACAGTTGGCTGCACGTTGGGTACATGGCAGTGAATTTACGGGGGTATCTGTGCTATTAAACCAGTGGATTTGGGGGCACAGTTGGCTGCACATTGGGTACATGACAGTGAATTTATTGGGGTATCTGTGCTATTAAACCAGTGGATCTGGGGGCACAGTTGGCTGCACATTGGGTACATGACAGTGAATTTATTGGGGTATCTGTGCTATTAAACCAGTGGATCTGGGGGCACAGTTGGCTGCACATTGGGTACATGACAGTGAATTTATTGGGGTATCTGTGCTATTAAACTAGTGGATCTGGGGGCACAGTTGGCTGCACATTGGGTACATGACAGTGAATTTATTGGGGTATCTGTGCTATTAAACCAGTGGATCTGGGGGCACAGTTGGCAGTAGGTTGGGTACATGGCAGTGAATTAATGGAGGTATCTATGCTATTAAACCAGTGGATCTGGGGGTACAGTTGACTGCACGTTGGGTACATGGCTGTGAATTTATGGGGGTATCTGTGCTATTAAACCAGTGGATCTGGGGTACAGTGGCTGCACATTGGGTACATGGCAGTGAATTTATGGGGGTATCTGTGCTATTAAACCAGGGGATCTGGGGGCACAGTTGGCTGCACGTTGGGTACATGGCAGGGTATTTATGGGGGTATCTGTGCTATTAAACCAGTGGATCTGGGGGTACAGTTGACTGCACGTTGGGTACATGGCTGTGAATTTATGGGGGTATCTGTGCTATTAAACCAGTGGATCTGGGGTACAGTTGGCTGCACCTTGGGTACATGGCAGGGTATTTATGGGGGTATCTGTGCTATTAAACCAGTGGATCTGGGGGTACAGTTGACTGCACGTTGGGTACATGGCTGTGAATTTATGGGGGTATCTGTGCTATTAAACCAGTGGATCTGGGGTACAGTTGGCTGCACCTTGGGTACATGGCAGGGTATTTATGGGGGTATCTGTGCTATTAAACCAGGGGATCTGGGGGCACAGTTGGCTGCACGTTGGGTACATGGCAGGGTATTTATGGGGGTATCTGTGCTATTAAATCAGTGGATCTGGGGGTACAGTTGGCTGCACGTTGGGTACATGGCAGGGTATTCATGGGGGTATCTGTGCTATTAAAGGCAGCTGTTATAGTTGATGCAACCCTTTTAAACCAGCAGATCTGGGGGCGCAGTTGGCTGAAGGGGCATATAAGGAATGATTTGAATATCTATACCCACAATGCCTTAGGTAGGACAAGAGACTTGTGAATAGTTTCTGGTTTAACAAACTCTTTACGTTTTATTTAAGAGCGAAGGTATTTTTTGGCTCCTTCCCTGGCTCCTCGTGCCCAAACCAAACTGTCGCTCGGAGTAGAAATGACAGAAGTCCTGGTGCACAAACAGTCTGTTCTGGAAGAAATTCCCCGGGTGAAGGATGGTTTGTGCGAATATAAAACAGGGAGCGGTGCCAGACAGCGAGGGCTCTTGGCTGGAAATCAATATCTTTTCCTTTCAGCAGCAGTTTCTCATTTCTCTCATTTTACCTTTTCAGGCTGATTGTATTGTTTCCCTGTGTATAGTAGGGACGAGGCTGTTAGATTAACCACTTGTGTGCTGGTTGTTGCCCAAAGTGCTGAACCGCAGCATGACAGTATGAACCACAGTATTCCCCACCTCCCCAAAGTAGAGGTTCCCCTTTCCACTACCTTTCAGATTTGCTGTATCAAGGGCCACAAGGCTGTGAGGACCAGAAGATGTGGACTAAGGAGGAGCAGGGTACAGGGAGTTTCAGTCTAATGGGAAGGTAAAAGGCAATAGGCAAGAAGTGTAGCCAAGTTGAGGCACAGGACAGGGTAGGGAACCCTAAAGACAGGGGCGTAACTATAGAGGAAGCAGACCCTGCGGTTGCAGGGGGGCCCAGGAGTGTAGGGGGCCCAGTGAGACCCTAATTAATTAGCAATTTTAATATATCTTGGTAAAATAGGCGAACTTATAAATATTTTGGGGCCCTTAATTGAATTTGCTATGGGGGCCAGTAACAACTAGTTACGCCACTGCCTAAAGAGGAACAGGCTGAGATTTAGGAACTAGAGAGTCCAGACCCAAAACAGACAGAACAGAATTTTCTTTGCCCCTTATTGGGTTTAGTGGAAGGGCTGGCAATCAGATTGCCCCATTAATGGGCAGATCTTGGGGCAGAAGTGGAGCAGCAGTTGGCAATTAGTTATTCCTAAGCTGATGAGTCTATCAATGTGAAGCCAGTAAATAATACATGATAAAGCCTCTAAATCACTATGCTGTTCATGTTCAACCCAACGACGAGTTGCAAGACTAGAATATTCCGTTCCGCCGCTCATTATTTGTATGCGCCTCAGTCTGCAACTTCTCGCAATTAACGATAAAAAGATGCGCCCGACCCACCGTTCCCTTCTCAAGGTCACATCCAGGAGACCCATCAGCACATTTCAATATCAAAAGAGCCGGGAGGGTATTTATTCTGCAGAAGCCGCTAAGTTTGTGAAGTTAATGAAACACTCACGGAACGACTCCTGCAAAATGTATTGTTAAATATTGGCTCTCAAGGCTCCGTCAGAGCGTGTGCAAATAGCAGGGAGGGAGGGGGTTAATTGGAACGGGGAGGAAATTGTTTTATCCACTTTCTGCTGATTTAGTGCATAATTAGGTACAATTGTGTATTTGCTGAATACTGATCCAGAAAAAAATCCATTTAGTAATATAATGGTATAAGGGCACCCTGACAAACAGATACGAGACCTCTCAATGGGATTCATGAGAGCTCCGAGCACAGTGATCTAAATCATAATCATCATATTCATCATCCTACATATGTTGTTTAACACTGATGGACCAAAGAAGAAATATAACGAAACACTGGGTGGAGCTTGAGACTCTGATGGAAGCCTACAGGGGGTAGGACAGGAAGTCTGTGGCTTAAGGAGTGGGTGGAGCTAGAACGCTCTGATGGCAGCTTACAGGGCAAGGCCAAGGAGTATGTGGCTTAAGGAGTGGGTTGAGCTAGAACACTTTGGTGGAACCTTTAAGGGAGAAGGGAAGGGAGTCTGTGACTTATAATATGGGTGGGACTAGAACACTCTGATGGAAGTTTACAGGGGAGGGGCAGGGAGGCTGTGACTTAAAGGGCATGTAAAGGAAAAAAAACAATATCCCATTTTTACTTTCTTTAATGAAAAAGAAAACTATCTCCAATATACTTTAATTAAAAAATGTGTACAGTTTTTATAAGAAACCTGACTGTATGTAGTGAAATTCTCCCTTCATTTACTGCTGTGGATAGGAATTGTCAGACGGTCCCTAACTACAATCATACTTATGAACAGCAGGGGGAGCCCCCGCCTTACTTCCCAGCCATGCGGAACTCAAGCAGCTTTGTTTATGACGATCCCTAAGCAGCCCAGACCACACTGAGCATGTGCACAGTCTTGGTCTTGCAAAGATGTATAACAAAGTTACAAGATGGTGACCCCCTGTAGCCAACTTTGAAAGCAAAAATCATTTGTTTGATTAGGCTTGTGGTGCAGTAAGTTCATGTTTATGTTTAGTATAAAAAATACAGCATTTCTAGCCTTATTCTATTTTACACTTTACATGCCCTTTAAGAAGGAGGTGGAGCTAGAACATTTTGGTGACAGGGAGTCTGTGACTTAAGGAGTGGGTGGGACTAAAGCACTCTGATGGAAGTTTACAGGGAGAGGTGCAGGGAGGCTGTGACTTAAGAAGTGGGTGGAGCTACAACACTTTGCTGGAAGTTTACAGGGGTGAGGCAGGAAGTCTGTGACTTATGGAGTGGGTGGAACTAGAACACTCTGCTGCAAGCTTACTATTAAACTATTCAATTCAATCAGTATCTCTCTTATCTATAGGCCAGCCCCTTGTTATTTGCACTGCCAGCATTATCTTTGATAGAAACATATTATTCAATAAGATTCTAAAAGATTGTATTGTTTTGTATTGTAGTAATGGCCCCCAATGAGGCCCCAGTGAGCAGCCGCTGAAAAAAAGAAAAGTAAATGATTTGCTCTGT
Organism: Xenopus laevis; assembly: GCF_017654675.1. NCBI lineage: Eukaryota > Metazoa > Chordata > Amphibia > Anura > Pipidae > Xenopus > Xenopus laevis. The sequence continues at coordinate 1,326,568 of NC_054383.1, read as the reverse complement.
TTAAAAATATTTTTTCTCATTTCTGAACTTCTCCTTCAATATTAAAAGTTTTAATCACAACGATGAAGTTGCTCGAGATCCAGTTAAATTATTTAACGAGCACAAAATGTCAAGACATTTACAGATTTGCTGACGATAAAAGAAATCTCACCTTCAGGAGAGAAAATATTCATCACAAAAAAAATAAACCCTCCTGGCCAGAATTTCTCTTTCTAATCACTCCCAGCAGCAGAGGGGTCACTTCTCATCACAAATAAGACCCTTTTCATTTCGCGCCGCTACAGTTTTATCCTCCCGGATAAGTTTCCTACATGATTAATGGCCCTTCGGATCTTCTTGATAAAGAAACAAAATATGGATTTCATTTATAAGCCCCACGTGGGTTAATTCCAAATGTTCTCTTCAATGTTATGAGCCATCGGACCCCGAGGGGGCTTCATACGTTGTCTTTATACTGAGTGAAGAAAAGTTGTGGAAAATATCAAACACATTTTATAACAGCAACGTGTGGATGGTCAGTTGGGATGAGAAATACATAAGGTTAATGGGGTACTGAACTAGGCCGCACACCAGGATAGGGCCCTAATATATAGAATTTTTTTATTTATAAGATCACTTAACATTAAATAATCATCATTTCATAAACAGTTCCAGAAACGTAACTAGAGGGGGGCGGGCCCTGGCGCAGGACGCGCAGCCGGGCCCCCCATCCGTACACCCGGGACTGGCCGGGAATATGCGGCTCAAAGTGGCGCGTGGACTGCCGGGGGGCCCTGAGGGGGTACGGGCCCTGGCCCGCTCGCACCCCCGGCTCCCCCGGTAGTTCTGCCACTGAACAGTTCACAAATCATACAACAAAACAAACATAACTGAAAATCCCACAAACCCACCCATACACCTTCCAGCCCGCAGGGTCCTTCCCTCTGTCCATTGGCAACTTTTCTATCAAACACACCAAAAGGCCAGTTTGCAAAGTCCTTAATTGTCCATACGGCCTTCCTTCCCCCACCACCAACCCAAACGAGCATTCCAGAAATGTCTTTCCTGGACCAAACTTCTCCAGTTTCCATCACCCAACAAAAACATAATACTTTCATATTCATATTGTGAATCCAGGCTCCAGAAAGCTGCACCTCCAGGCTACAGAAAGAGAGAGGAGCAGTATCAGTGCCAGGGAGCCATATACATACAATAAGTAAATACCTTGAGATGAGGGCATGTTCATGAAGATGAAAGAGTAAAGGTGGCCATACACGGGCCGATAAAAGCTGCCGACAGACCAAGTCGGCAGCTTATTGGCCCATGTATGGGGGCCCCCGACGGGCTTCCCCGATCGAGATCTGGCCGAAAGTCGGCCAGATCTCGATCGGATGGGATTAATAATCCCGTCGGATCACGGGCGCATCTGTTCGTTGATGCGGTCCCGCGATCCGACGCCCGTTTGTGAATGCTAGGATCGGATCGTTGGGCCCTAGGGCCCACGATCGGATCTGCCCCATATTGCCCACCTCAAGGTGGGCATATCGGAGGGAGATCCGCTCGTTTGGCGACATCAACAAACGAGCGGATCTATCCATGTATGGCCACCTTAAGGTTCACCCCTCTCCAAAGGTACCTAATAAATAGAGACAGAGACAAGAGGAAAGGGATTAATCTGGTCCTTGTGTCTGGGGTACCCTATGGATACAGGTACAATGACATTCCTGACAATTCCATCCTTCCTACTTTGTGGAACAGTTTGGGGGGTCCCTTCCTGTTTCAGCACAATAATCCCCCCCATGCACAGAGCCAGGTCCCTACAGAATGGCTTTATTGAGATGGGAAGAACCTGACCTCAACCCAACTGAACCCCTGTGGGACGAATTGCAACCCCAACTGTGAGTCTGATCCCCAACATCACTGCCCAACCTCACTAATGCTCTTGTGGCTGAATGGAAGCAACTCCCAGCAACAACTCCCAGCAACAATGTCCCAACATCTAGTGGAACCTTCTCAGAAGCACCGGGACAGTTATAGCGGCAAAGAGAGGGGCAACTGCATATTAACCCCTCTTGGTTGGGGAATGCGATGCTGGACAGGAGGGGTCCCCTTATTTTCAGCCATATAGTGTACATATTAGCATCACTTGGGAAGGTTTCTTGAATGATAATTTATTGTTGCAGGTCATTAAGGGGCTCGTGTGACTCACTTGAACCTCACGACAAGCAATTTACACTCCAAGTCTATAATTTCACAACCTCTGCTCTAATAAAATCTCACAATTTAGTGATATAGATGTAGATATGGGAGATATTGCCTGTATAGATTGCAATGTACAGAATCAGAATTCTAGCGGCTGCCATAGACTTTGTCCTGCATCCGACTCGGCCAAGGTCCAGTCCCTTCCGTCTCAGTGACAGTTTGAGAGTCGCTATTTATTGTGTTGTTTTATGAGCGACGCACATTTCTTGATCCAAAGGCATTTTAGCAGCGCAGGGCCAGGCAGTAATAGTGAAAGGATTCAATTAAAGGCAGGAGGGCAGTGGCTTCTGTCCCAAATAGAGTTGATTTAATAACAGGTCTGTGCCAGGGAAAGCTGAATTGCTCAGAGAATTATAAGTGGCCCCTCACTGCTCTGTAACTGCCCATATGTACACTACGGGGGTTATTTACTAAACTCTATTTATTTAAATAAAAAACCACAACCAAACTCCTATACCCAATCTTACCTTATTTATTATTAAAAAAAACTTGATTTAATCGACTGGAGTAAAACCCGGATAAAATCGAGCAAAAACCCGAATTTTTGTCAGAGTTTTTTTCCCGGAATCGCTGGATTTTCTGGGACTTGTTCCGGAAAAAAAGTCCGAATTTTTTGGATTTTTGTCTGAAAAGCCCTGAAATGGTCAGATTTTCAGGCTAATTCCAACACAGACCACAGAAACTTCCAAATAGGACAGAGACCTCTGCCATTGACTAATACATTTCGGCAGATCAGAGATGGTGGATTTTCGGATTCAGGCTTTTTGTACCATCGGGCTTTAATAAATCTTAAAAAATTAGAGTTTTTTAAAAAAAAAAAGTCCGACCAGATAAATCCGGAGTTTAATAAATAACTCCCTGAATCTAAGCAATAAACTCTCACATTGTGTCTTTCCAAAACTGCCAACACAGGGGCACAAACACAAAAATGCCATATCCCACACAATGTTTTATGTTTCATGAAAATATTAATCACTGACCCCCCAAAGCCAACTGTGCCCCAATATGAACCAGGACTTCCCATTCCAATACTTTGTGTCTTTAGAAACCATTTCATTTGTATCGAAGTTGATGTTTGTTTTATGAACAGAAATGGAAGTGAAATGTAGAAAAAAGTAACAATGTTGCACTTGAATCCCAGGCCAGACACGGAATGATGTTTTTGTTTTTGTGTTGCTTCTATGAATCATTGTACCCCGGGATCCTTTCCCCCCAACAGTCTGAGATGGAGAATATTTGGTGAGGCCAATCAATAACTCAGCGCAGCTTCAATTCCACCCCTGGATATGGGAACTTGTGTAATGAGGCTCCAGAAGAGAAATAAAAGGTTCCCACTTACGTCTTAACTTTCTCCACAGCCCACACTTTCAACATACAGAATGCCTGTAGTACTGTGTATATACTGTGTATATATATATATATATTCCACAACAATTACTTGCCTGCAATGCTGGTGATGACTGAGTCTGTGCTGTAATGTTTGTTTTATCTGCCACAAAGAAGATTTTTTTTCTTGTTTTCTATTTCAAGAGGCACAGATCCTATCTGATCCTTGACGAAGGATTCAGCCGAATACGAAGCGAATACGAACCCTAATTTGCATATGTAAATTAGGGGTGGGAAGGGGAAAACATTTTTTACTTCATTGTTTTGTGACAAAAAGTCACGCAATTTCCATCCCCGCCCCTAATTTGCATATGTAAATTAGGGTTCGGATTCAGTTCGGCCAGGCAGAAGGATTCGGCCAAATCTGAATCCTGATGAAAAAGGCCAAATCCTGGCCGAATCACGAACTGAAACTTTATGGCAGCTAAGATTCTAGCTATCTGTATAACAGAACATTCTGTCCCAGTGGCTGCACAGATCCTATCTGATCCCCATTGTAAGCAGCAGTCCTGTCCTGCTTTATGGCAGCTGAGATTCTATCTGTATAACAGAACATTCTGTCCCAGTGGCTGCACAGATCCTATCTGATCCCCATTGTAAGCAGCAGTCCTGTCCTGCTTTATGGCAGCTGAGATTCTAGCTATCTGTATAACAGAACATTCTGTCCCAGTGGCTGCACAGATCCTATCTGATCCCCATTGTAAGCAGCAGTCCTGTCCTGCTTTATGGCAGCTGAGATTCTAGCTATCTGTATAACAGAACATTCTGTCCCAGTGGCTGCACAGATCCTATCTGATCCCCATTGTAAGCAGCAGTCCTGTCCTGCTTTATGGCAGCTGAGATTCTAGCTATCTGTATAACAGAACATTCTGTCCCAGTGGCTGCACAGATCCTATCTGATCCCCATTGTAAGCAGCAGTCCTGTCCTGCTTTATGGCAGCTGAGATTCTAGCTATCTGTATAACAGAACATTCTGTCCCAGTCGCTGCACAGATCCTATCTGATCCCCATTGTAAGCAGCAGTCCTGTCCTGCTTTATGGCAGCTGAGATTCTAGCTATCTGTATAACAGAACATTCTGTCCCAGTGGCTGCACAGATCCTATCTGATCCCCATTGTAAGCAGCAGTCCTGCCCTGCTTTATGGCAGCTGAGATTCTAGCTATCTGTATAACAGAACATTCTGTCCCAGTGGCTGCACAGATCCTATCTGATCCCCATTGTAAGCAGCAGTCCTGTCCTGCTTTATGGCAGCTGAGATTCTAGCTATCTGTATAACAGAACATTCTGTCCCAGTGGCTGCACAGATCCTATCTGATCCCCATTGTAAGCAGCAGTCCTGTCCTGCTTTATGGCAGCTGAGATTCTAGCTATCTGTATAACAGAACATTCTGTCCCAGTGGCTGCACAGATCCTATCTGATCCCCATTGTAAGCAGCAGTCCTGTCCTGCTTTATGGCAGCTGAGATTCTAGCTATCTGTATAACAGAACATTCTGTCCCAGTGGCTGCACAGATCCTATCTGATCCCCATTGTAAGCAGCAGTCCTGTCCTGCTTTATGGCAGCTGAGATTCTAGCTATCTGTATAACAGAGCATTCTGTCCCAGTTGCACACGGTATTTCTAAGAAGGTTATAATAGAATTATTGCAGTAGAATATTTAGTAATTGTTGGAGATTGAAGTGGGCTCAGTTGAAAGTCATATAATATATTCCCTGTAGCTCCCCCATAACCAGCCGTGCTGTTCTCTGCCATTAGAGGAGCAGTAGTTTCTGTACAGATGGAGCGGCTCTGTGTGCGCACGTAGGACACTTTGTTTTGCTGAAGGAGCGAGTCGAGAGATTGTCGAGTGTTTGTCGAGTGTGTCACACTGAGTCACAGCCTGTTGATCACAATGAGTCACATGACCTCACCTCTCATACACACGTGCGGTTGTACAGTGTCGCTTCCAGGGTCAGTACCAGCGTTATTATCTGATTCGCTGAGTGGAAGTGACAACCCACTAACAGAACCCTAGTGAGTCTCTTAGCAATTGTCCTTATAGATTGTAAGCTCTGAGGGGCAGGGCCAGTACGCCCTCCTGTTTATACTGTATGTGCATTTTATTATACAGCACTGGGGAATATGGTGACACTTTAAAATTAAAGGTTTCAACACTAACAAAAGACCCCCCCCCCGTATGTAAAACAAGGAGATTTGGAGGCTTTTTGTCAGTAAAATTTCCATCTTTTTTGTTAATCAGCCGTCAATGTTGTGATGCCGTTAGCGGCTGTAGTAATACAATAATGATTGCGCCTCTACGAAAAACCATCAATATTCCGCCACTCTCTCCGGCTCTCTGTTAATTTGTAGCTTTTGTACATTGCAAATCCCATTACTTTGCTGTGAGGATCATTCTCAGAGCCTTCGGGTGGGAACCATCATGTTTCTCTTTCCTAATGTGTCTGATCTTTCTCTTCTATTCCCTCCGTCCTGAAAAAGCGAAATTGTTTCCACAAAAATATCTAATATTCCACAGGCACCATTTGTGTGATTCCTACAAATGTAACAACGGCTGATTCACAGCAACACTTTCACTTACACTTAAATACCCCCGATAATGTGCTGTGTCTATTTATTATACACTTACTGTCTGTGTGTATATGATATGGGGGTGTCTATATATTATACAGTTACTGTCTGTGTGTATATGATATGGGGGTGTCTATATATTATACACTTACTGTCTGTGTGTATATGATATGGGGGTGTCTATATATTATACAGTTACTGTCTGTGTGTATATGATATGGGGGTGTCTATATATTATACAGTTACTGTCTGTGTGTATATGATATGGGGGTGTCTATATATTATACAGTTACTGTCTGTGTGTATATGATATGGGGGTGTCTATATATTATACACTTACTGTCTGTGTGTATATGATATGGGGGTGTCTATATATTATACAGTTACTGTCTGTGTGTATATGATATGGGGGTGTCTATATATTATACACTTACTGTCTGTGTGTATATGATATGGGGGTGTCTATATATTATACAGTTACTGTCTGTGTGTATATGATATGGGGGTGTCTATATATTATACAGTTACTGTCTGTGTGTATATGATATGGGGGTGTCTATATATTATACAGTTACTGTCTGTGTGTATATGATATGGGGGTGTCTATATATTATACAGTTACTGTCTGTGTGTATATGATATGGGGGTGTCTATATATTATACAGTTACTGTCTGTGTGTATATGATATGGGGGTGTCTATATATTATACAGTTACTGTCTGTGTGTATATGATATGGGGGTGTCTGTATATTATACAGTTACTGTCTGTGTGTATATGATATGGGGGTGTCTATATATTATACAGTTACTGTCTGTGTGTATATGATATGGGGGTGTCTATATATTATACACTTACTGTCTGTGTGTATATGATATGGGGGTGTCTATATATTATACAGTTACTGTCTGTGTGTATATGATATGGGGGTGTCTATTTATTATACACTTACTGTCTGTGTGTATATGATATGGGGGTGTCTATATATTATACAGTTACTGTATATGCTGTCTCTGACTCCTGATACAACTTCCCAATATCCATTCATTCCTCATTCTCACTGGGTTTATAGTTCTGTGTAACTGTCATTGTGTCTGTCCCTTTCTCTTCTCTGCACTGCTGCTTCTGACTCCTGATACAACTTCCCAATATCCATTCATTCCTCATTCTCACTGGGTTTATAGTTCTGTGTAACTGTCATTGTGTCTGTCCCTTTCTCTGCACTGCTGCTTCTGACTCCTGATACAACTTCCCAATATCCATTCATTCCTCATTCTCACTGGGTTTATAGTTCTGTGTAACTGTCGTTGTGTCTGTCCCTTTCTCTTCTCTGCACTGCTGCTTCTGACTCCTGATACAACTTCCCAATATCCATTCATTCCTCATTCTCACTGGGTTTATAGTTCTGTGTAACTGTCATTGTGTCTGTCCCTTTCTCTTCTCTGCACTGCTGCCTCTGACTCCTGATACAACTTCCCAATATCCATTCATTCCTCATTCTCACTGGGTTTATAGTTCTGTGTAACTGTCATTGTGTCTGTCCCTTTCTCTTCTCTGCACTGCTGCCTCTGACTCCTGATACAACTTCCCAATATCCATTCATTCCTCATTCTCACTGGGTTTATAGTTCTGTGTAACTGTCGTTGTGTCTGTCCCTTTCTCTTCTCTGCACTGCTGCTTCTGACTCCTGATACAACTTCCCAATATCCATTCATTCCTCATTCTCACTGGGTTTATAGTTCTGTGTAACTGTCATTGTGTCTGTCCCTTTCTCTTCTCTGCACTGCTGCTTCTGACTCCTGATACAACTTCCCAATATCCATTCATTCCTCATTCTCACTGGGTTTATAGTTCTGTGTAACTGTCATTGTGTCTGTCCCTTTCTCTTCTCTGCACTGCTGCCTCTGACTCCTGATACAACTTCCCAATATCCATTCATTCCTCATTCTCACTGGGTTTATAGTTCTGTGTAACTGTCATTGTGTCTGTCCCTTTCTCTTCTCTGCACTGCTGCTTCTGACTCCTGATACAACTTCCCAATATCCATTCATTCCTCATTCTCACTGGGTTTATAGTTCTGTGTAACTGTCATTGTGTCTGTCCCTTTCTCTGCACTGCTGCTTCTGACTCCTGATACAACTTCCCAATATCCATTCATTCCTCATTCTCACTGGGTTTATAGTTCTGTGTAACTGTCATTGTGTCTGTCCCTTTCTCTTCTCTGCACTGCTGCCTCTGACTCCTGATACAACTTCCCAATATCCATTCATTCCTCATTCTCACTGGGTTTATAGTTCTGTGTAACTGTCATTGTGTCTGTCCCTTTCTCTTCTCTGCACTGCTGCCTCTGACTCCTGATACAACTTCCCAATATCCATTCATTCCTCATTCTCACTGGGTTTATAGTTCTGTGTAACTGTCGTTGTGTCTGTCCCTTTCTCTTCTCTGCACTGCTGCTTCTGACTCCTGATACAACTTCCCAATATCCATTCATTCCTCATTCTCACTGGGTTTATAGTTCTGTGTAACTGTCATTGTGTCTGTCCCTTTCTCTTCTCTGCACTGCTGCCTCTGACTCCTGATACAACTTCCCAATATCCATTCATTCCTCATTCTCACTGGGTTTATAGTTCTGTGTAACTGTCATTGTGTCTGTCCCTTTCTCTTCTCTGCACTGCTGCTTCTGACTCCTGATACAACTTCCCAATATCCATTCATTCCTCATTCTCACTGGGTTTATAGTTCTGTGTAACTGTCATTGTGTCTGTCCCTTTCTCTTCTCTGCACTGCTGCTTCTGACTCCTGATACAACTTCCCAATATCCATTCATTCCTCATTCTCACTGGGTTTATAGTTCTGTGTAACTGTCATTGTGTCTGTCCCTTTCTCTTCTCTGCACTGCTGCCTCTGACTCCTGATACAACTTCCCAATATCCATTCATTCCTCATTCTCACTGGGTTTATAGTTCTGTGTAACTGTCATTGTGTCTGTCCCTTTCTCTTCTCTGCACTGCTGCTTCTGACTCCTGATACAACTTCCCAATATCCATTCATTCCTCATTCTCACTGGGTTTATAGTTCTGTGTAACTGTCATTGTGTCTGTCCCTTTCTCTGCACTGCTGCTTCTGACTCCTGATACAACTTCCCAATATCCATTCATTCCTCATTCTCACTGGGTTTATAGTTCTGTGTAACTGTCATTGTGTCTGTCCCTTTCTCTTCTCTGCACTGCTGCCTCTGACTCCTGATACAACTTCCCAATATCCATTCATTCCTCATTCTCACTGGGTTTATAGTTCTGTGTAACTGTCATTGTGTCTGTCCCTTTCTCTTCTCTGCACTGCTGCTTCTGACTCCTGATACAACTTCCCAATATCCATTCATTCCTCATTCTCACTGGGTTTATAGTTCTGTGTAACTGTCATTGTGTCTGTCCCTTTCTCTTCTCTGCACTGCTGCCTCTGACTCCTGATACAACTTCCCAATATCCATTCATTCCTCATTCTCACTGGGTTTATAGTTCTGTGTAACTGTCATTGTGTCTGTCCCTTTCTCTGCACTGCTGCTTCTGACTCCTGATACAACTTCCCAATATCCATTCATTCCTCATTCTCACTGGGTTTATAGTTCTGTGTAACTGTCATTGTGTCTGTCCCTTTCTCTGCACTGCTGCTTCTGACTCCTGATACAACTTCCCAATATCCATTCATTCCTCATTCTCACTGGGTTTATAGTTCTGTGTAACTGTCATTGTGTCTGTCCCTTTCTCTGCACTGCTGCTTCTGACTCCTGATACAACTTCCCAATATCCATTCATTCCTCATTCTCACTGGGTTTATAATTCTGTGTAACTGTCATTGTGTCTGTCCCTTTCTCTGCACTGCTGCTTCTGACTCCTGATACAACTTCCCAATATCCATTCATTCCTCATTCTCACTGGGTTTATAGTTCTGTGTAACTGTCATTGTGTCTGTCCCTTTCTCTGCACTGCTGCTTCTGACTCCTGATACAACTTCCCAATATCCATTCATTCCTCATTCTCACTGGGTTTATAGTTCTGTGTAACTGTCATTGTGTCTGTCCCTTTCTCTTCTCTGCACTGCTGCCTCTGACTCCTGATACAACTTCCCAATATCCATTCATTCCTCATTCTCACTGGGTTTATAGTTCTGTGTAACTGTCATTGTGTCTGTCCCTTTCTCTGCACTGCTGCTTCTGACTCCTGATACAACTTCCCAATATCCATTCATTCCTCATTCTCACTGGGTTTATAATTCTGTGTAACTGTCATTGTGTCTGTCCCTTTCTCTGCACTGCTGCTTCTGACTCCTGATACAACTTCCCAATATCCATTCATTCCTCATTCTCACTGGGTTTATAGTTCTGTGTAACTGTCATTGTGTCTGTCCCTTTCTCTGCACTGCTGCTTCTGACTCCTGATACAACTTCCCAATATCCATTCATTCCTCATTCTCACTGGGTTTATAGTTCTGTGTAACTGTCATTGTGTCTGTCCCTTTCTCTTCTCTGCACTGCTGCCTCTGACTCCTGATACAACTTCCCAATATCCATTCATTCCTCATTCTCACTGGGTTTATAGTTCTGTGTAACTGTCATTGTGTCTGTCCCTTTCTCTGCACTGCTGCTTCTGACTCCTGATACAACTTCCCAATATCCATTCATTCCTCAGTCTCACTGGGATTATAGTTCTGTGTAACTGTCATTGTGTCTGTCCCTTTCTCTTCTCTGCACTGCTGCTTCTGACTCCTGATACAACTTCCCAATATCCATTCATTCCTCATTCTCACTGGGTTTATAGTTCTGTGTAACTGTCATTGTGTCTGTCCCTTTCTCTTCTCTGCACTGCTGCTTCTGACTCCTGATACAACTTCCCAATATCCATTCATTCCTCATTCTCACTGGGTTTATAGTTCTGTGTAACTGTCATTGTGTCTGTCCCTTTCTCTGCACTGCTGCTTCTGACTCCTGATACAACTTCCCAATATCCATTCATTCCTCATTCTCACTGGGTTTATAATTCTGTGTAACTGTCATTGTGTCTGTCCCTTTCTCTGCACTGCTGCTTCTGACTCCTGATACAACTTCCCAATATCCATTCATTCCTCATTCTCACTGGGTTTATAGTTCTGTGTAACTGTCATTGTGTCTGTCCCTTTCTCTGCACTGCTGCTTCTGACTCCTGATACAACTTCCCAATATCCATTCATTCCTCATTCTCACTGGGTTTATAGTTCTGTGTAACTGTCATTGTGTCTGTCCCTTTCTCTTCTCTGCACTGCTGCCTCTGACTCCTGATACAACTTCCCAATATCCATTCATTCCTCATTCTCACTGGGTTTATAGTTCTGTGTAACTGTCATTGTGTCTCTCACTGTCTATCTGTCCCTTTATAACTTCATACCTATTATATATTCATGGACTGATGAATATATCCACATTTACTATGCTTTCCCTTAAAGATTGGACACAAAGGGGTCCCTAAAGGCCCCCATACACAGGCCGATAAAAGAGTGATCCCATGCAGGACAAAAATATAGAAATATATATATATATCAAATACACACACAGCGCAGCCTTTGCAAGTGTAACACAGAGACACAGAAAAATTGGCTGAAATTAACTCTGTAGCAGAGGGGCCGATTACCATTCATTACAACCCGGGAAGTGTAAATATAGATATATTTATATGTTTCTGTATGAGAATAAGAAGCCGTATGATTGGATGACACTTAGTAAAGAGCCGAGCCTGGATGTGTCTTAGTTAATTGACTGATACTGAGCAATAACGGCTACTGCACTGGGGGGGTTCAGGGGGTACATGTGTTTTATATTCAACAATCAGCTGCTGTAGCATTAGACTGCCCCCTACAGCCTCTGTCTGTCACTGCTCTTTAAATGTCCTCTCTTTCTTACCCACAGAGCTCACTGGTCTGTATGTTTCATAGGGAACTGGTCCAGAGAAGGTTCAGCTTTGTGGATAAACCTGATCCCACACGGCATTCGACTGCAAGGAAAACTCATCGCATTTCAATTAAGTGACATCAGCAAAGCCTGACTCATTGCATTTTATAGGAGAATCACTGTATTTTCTTCCCAAATGATCAAGTAGGGAATGTGGTTACAACTCTAGCAAAATATCCCCCTATGCAAAGAAACAGAGCTCTGCAAGCGGATTTAAACCTAGTGTTTATTGTAAGACTCAACATAAGTTATGTCAGAGGCTGCACCTTTAAATAAGCTCATTCACATTCTACACTTCCCAGCATCCTTAGCTGTATAGTCATCCAGTCTTGAGTCATTTAAAATAAAATTTGCTGCTAAGTAGAAATTTGCACAGACGTTTGCAGCACAGACCTGCCTTTAGTGTGCCCCCCCCCACTCACAACTACAGTTGCATGTGGAAAACTTTTCGGAAAGTCAGTATTGTGCAATAAATATAGGAAGATGGAGACAGTAGGACAAGATGGAAATAGTAGGACAAGATGGAGACAGTAGGACAAGATGGAGACAGTAGGAAAAGATGGAGACAGCAGGGCAAGATGGAGACAGTAGGGCAAGATGGAGACAGTAGGGCAAGATGGAGACAGTAGGACAAGATGGAGACAGTAGGACAAGATGGAGACAGTAGGAAAAGATGGAGACAGTAGGACAAAATGGAGACAGTAGGACAAGATGGAGACAGTAGGGAAAGATGGAGACAGTAGGAGAAGATGGAGACAGTAGGGCAAGATGGAGACAGTAGGGAAAGATGAAGATAGTAGGACAAGATGGAGATAGTAGGGAAAGATGGAGACAGTAGGACAAGATGGAGACAGTAGGGAAAGATGGAGACAGTAGGAGAAGATGGAGACAGTAGGTCAAGATGGAGACAGTAGGACAAGATGGAGACAGTAGGACAAGATGGAGGCAGTAGAACAAGATGGAAACAGTAGGACAAAATGGAGACAGTAGGACAAGATGGAGACAGTAGGGAAAGATGGAGACAGTAGGAGAAGATGGAGACAGTAGGTCAAGATGGAGACAGTAGGACAAGATGGAGACAGTAGGAAAAGATGGAGACAGTAGGTCAAGATGAAGATAGTAGGACAAGATGGAGACAGTAGGGCATGAAGAAGATAATAGGACAAAATGAGACAGCAGGACAACAATGAGACAGTAGGACAACATGGAGACAGTATTGTAAGATGGAGACAGTAGGGCATGAAGAAGATAATAGGACAAAGTGAGACAGCAGGACAACATGGAGACAGTAGGACAAGATGGAGAGAGTAGAAGTAGATGGAGACAGAAGGGCAAATAGAAGACAGTAGGACAACATGGAGACAGTAGGACAACATGGAGACAGTATTGTAAGATGGAGATGATGGAGACAGTAGGGCATGGTGGAGACATTATGGGAATAGTGCTGGCTGTATCTGTTCTTATTTCTGAAGTTTGATTGCAAAGGAATGTTGATCTGCAAGCTCTGTACATCAGAAGAAGAAGAGACTAACAGGGTCAATGGGCCGCATTCTCATTGGCACATCCTCTTGAATCTGTAATTAAATCTTCCACCACCCTTAGAGAGTAACGGGGAACAAAATGGTCAACCCCTTTTAATTGCTTTTCCTGCCCCTTCCATTGCTGTGAGGAACCATTTAGGTGGCACCAAGTGGATATTATAACTGATATGTTCTAATCAGTGCAACTAATGAAAACATTTTAATTAAAACAACAGAACACATTTACAGACTCCATATTTACTGAATGTGCTGAATGCAGGTGTTAATGTTTCATTAGAAAGCAAAACTGGCAGTTGTACATGAGCAGCACATGGAGCCGCAAGACTAACAGACCAGAATAGAGAAAATCCAGCTGAAGTTTCCCAGATCATGTCCCAGCACCCCGAAACAGCTGGAGCAGTACAAGTGATCCCCTAGATAATCAATCATTTGTGTGAATGGCCAAACTCTCATGAATTTGAATAATGAAGATGTTGCAGTATCTAATGACACAACTCGTCCATATATGTCAGCAACACAGGCAGCAGCGCATTCAGAGGAGCATTTCCCTCCATTCTGTTCAGCTGGAGTCGCAATCAACTTTCCTGCAATTGATTTCTGCATTTCGATGCCTGCGTCAGTGAGACACGTGTTAGACAGAGCGAGGAAATTGCCCCCAGTTACCCATTTATTTTCTATAACACCGGCACTCGCTGTTGTATAATACACAAGGGACAATAATGCCCCCCCCATGCACAGAGTCAAGTCCCTACAGAATGGGTTTGCACAGAAACCTCAACCCAACTGAACCCCTGTGGGATGTACTGGACCCCCAACTGTGAACCTGATCCTCAACATCATTGCCCAACCTCACTAATGCTCTCGTGGCTGAATGGAAGCAACTCCCAGCAACAACTCCCAGCAACAATGTTCAACATCTAGTGGAACCTTCCCAGAAGCACCGGGGCAGTTGTAGCAGCAAAGGGAGGAGCAACCCAACTGAACCCCTGTGGGATGAATTGGAACCCCAACTGTGAGCCTGATCCCCAACATCACTGCCCAACCTCACTAATGCTCTTGTGGCTGAATGGAAGCAACTCCCAGCAACAACTCCCAGCAACAATGTTCAACATCTAGTGGAACCTTCCCAGAAGCACCGGGGCAGTTGTAGCAGCAAAGGGAGGGGCAACTTCATATTAACCCCCTTGGGTTGGCAATGAGATACAAGGGTCCCCATACTGACCATAAAGTGTATAAATCAGTTGTTTGTTGGGTTTATGTGTGAGGAGGGGGCAGTAGAATAGAGTAAGTCGCTCTACACAGTAATTAACACCTTCACTGCTAGACCTGCACATGAATTATCACCTCACAGCACGCGGACGGCAAATATGTTATTATCTGATACTGAGTCAGTGACCTGCCGGGCAGTAAATATAATGTTCCCTGTGAAGCTCCATAAACCCTGCTAGGGCCTGTCACGGTGGTAATTGGCACTTTTATTATCTGACAGTCTGTTCCCTGCTGACAGTTACCATTGAGGCATCACAAAATCCTGGGGAGAGACTTTAAATAGTTAGAAAATGTGCAGCTCAGCAACAAATCTTTCCCTGGGCCACCAGCATTATTCTCTAGCCCAATTAAAGCCCAAAGAGCAGCAATGAGCCCCAAATCCCTTCACTCATATGCGGCACCCCTTCTCGGTTGTCTACAACACATTATTGAGAGTTATAGTCCAGCAACACCGTGATTGTATTCTAAACGCAATATTGCTTTGTATAAACCTTTCCCCAGGTCTCTAGCGCCAGCAGCCTCATTAAAATGCAACAGAATCCACCAATGAGAATGGCAGCTGTTTCTGGAGCTGGAGCCTCACAGGGACTCATTTATCAACACTGGGCAAACTTGCACCTGACCAGTAACCCAGTAATAATACATTGCTCCACTCCCTGCTGCCAGCTTGTAGGGCTTATATTGGGCTTATATTGGGGCCAAAGGGGTAGGGTGACCCCGTATTAGAGGCAATAGGCTGGCGCTGCAGGTTCATGTTGCCAGTGACCTATGAAGATATTTCCGAGACAATTGCTGAGAAATAATGTTACAGGGAAATGCATTAAAGCCAAACAGAGGAAACTCATTCAGTGAATCTAATCTCGGCTGAAATGAAGACACATTATGGATGGCCTCGTTGCTAAATGAGTTTTTTGTTCCCGCATGTCACAATAAATCCGGTTATTAATGTGCCCCCCTTGTGTATCCTCCCTGCTCCCTTGGGGCCACAGACTCTGTGCGAGTGCAAGAAGCGAATATATTACACATTCTCCTCCTCCTCCTCATCATCATCATCATCATCATCAGGGTATTTACCCATTTCCTATGCAGCAACTGCCGCCCCAACATTCTGCAACAGCTTCATCGCTCTTCATGCTTCAACTGATGAGCGCGGAGGATCATTTCATTATACAATCTATCTGGTTCCCTGCAGCCGCTGCAGAACTATAGTTCCCAGCATTCTCTGTCAACCCCCTGCATCCTTGTAGGTGCCCAGTCATTCAGCTGCAAAGATACACAGTAACTCTCACCATGGAGTGATACATTGTAGCATTGTAATACCTTCAACAATTTATGTGTAGCCTCATAATGACCCACATACGGGGGAGAATTCCCTTCCTGACTCAAGAGCTTGCTATCTAAAGAAGTCCCTAGATCAGACTTGTTCTATTTGTATTAATACAACCCTTTATTGAATCCATTTTATCCCTGCAAATAAGGTGCCTGGGAGTAATTGTTTTATAAAGGACAAGTGTGAGGCACCTGAGCATTACATGGGGTACTAGTTATAATGAGAAGCTTATTCTCTCTGTTAGACACCTGGTTGTATTGCTGCTGCTTTTCAGCATGAGATTAAGGCTTTAATGGGAGAAATGGATTTCTAGAGATAAATGACCAGTACACATGGGGGTGGGGTATGGGGAGAGTAAAAGAATAAATGAATTGGGGTAGTAAGGAGAGTAAAGAGGGGTTCGGAGATTAAGGGAAAATGAGTGGAGCTGATTAGGCCAAGGCCAAGGGTAAGTGGGGTCATTTGAAAAGAGAGAAGGGGTGATACGAGAGAGTTGGAGAAGTTTGATTAGATCAGGGGCACGAGGGAGGAAGAAAACAAAAGTAAAGGAGAGAAGAAGGATAGAGAGGCAAGAGTTGGTTTGATTAAGGAAGGAAGTCTGGAGATCTGGGGAAGAAGAGGAAAAGGAGATTAAGGGAATGAGGGGCTTTAGTAGAGTGAAGAAGAGTAACAGAGAGAGAGAGAAGTTAATTAGATAAAGGGAACTGCAAGAGGATAAGACAAAAGCAAGAGAAAGAAGGAGAAAAGAAGCAGAGAGAGAGAGAGAGAGAGGGAAGAGTTGACCTGAAGTAAGAAGTAAAGGAGAGAATTTAGCGAGTGGTGCCAAGAGGGGGCATGAAGCAGACCAATGCCAAGCCAGGCACTCTAGGAGAAGATACATATTCAACTGTGTTAGTGTTAAATGCATTGTTTCACGTTACCGTGCTGAAATGGACCCCACGCGTTCTCTTACAGGTCGATACCCCACATGGCAGTTGCAGACATTGGGCAGTGATGAAAATGCCCTGTGTACCCCTGGCCTGAGACAAAGGGGCAATACCCATAGCAACCAATCAGATCTTTGCTTTTGTTTTCTTACTTGTAGGTGACTGTTCAACTCTGCTGATTGGTTGCTATGGGAAACATGGCCAGTGATATTTATCTCCAAATGTCAGTTAATATTCCCCATAGAGCGAAAAGTGGGGAGTGAGATTGTGAGGAACAGGTGAAGAAATGGGGAGAGAGGCTTTGGGACTATTTGGAGGCAAAGGAACATCCCCAATGTCCTTATGTCCCAATGTTGTTATTAGGGGTCTGTGCAATGTTCTGTAGAGGCAACTGGGGTCTGTACATTGGATTCCAAGGAAAACTTCTGAGCAGCACAGGAATCCTTGTTTGGCTGATAATCGAGGCTAATTGCTCCCTATCACTTGTCTCCTTTCTTGGACACATTCGCCTCTTTCCGAGCCCCAGTCTCAAACAGTAAATCCAATACATTCATGGAGTCAATAACCCGCAACTCGACAGACTCATCTTCCACTTCATTTACCGTCAGGTGACGGAGCTCAGTGAGTTATTTTTATGAACAGAAAATGATCATTGAACAGAAAATTGAAATATTCAAATTGCTCCTATTCTGCAGCGAGTGGAGCCCCATTACGACACAGAGACGGATCCTCACCATTAACGGCACTGTCATTATTACGCCTGACATTCGTTGTGCGCAAACAGTAATGGGCCCAGCGGCAGAAAACAATTGGGTACATTGCTCTGGATCTAAAGGAACATTGATGCTTGGAAAGAATATTGGAAACACCCGGGATGGCCATTTGTCTTTTATTCTGCCTTCCTTCTAATAAATAATGAACTGCTCTCCCAGCCATGTGGGTTCCGGGACAGGGAGCTGCTGGAGGTGGGGGACACAAGGGTCTGAACTAGGGGAAGGTCACAGAATACAGTAGGTCCGTGCCTGACACCCTCAGCCTCTGCACCCTAGTCATGTGTCTCTTCTGCATTCTCCTAGTTCCAGCCAGGGCCGCCATCAGGGGGGCACAGGGGGTACAGGCGTACTGGGCCTGAAGAGGGACCCTCCTGTTCTCCACTTTTTGAATTAGCCGTGCCCCCCGCCAAAGTCCAGAAGAACCAAAGATCTGAAGTCCCGAAGACCAGAAGCCACAAACGGAGCCAAAGCCACGGAAAGACCAGAAGTTGAAGTTCTGAAGCTGTGAAAAGACCTGAAGCCACGAAAGGAGCTGAAGCTGCAAAGCTGAGAAGTGACCAAAGCCATGAAAGGAGCAGAAGGAAACCAAAGAAACTGTCGGGATCTGGGATGGGGCTTGGGGGCCAGGCTGGGGTGGGCGGGGACCAGGGGGCCCAGAAAATGTTGTTGTATGGGGCCCCGTGATTTCTAAAGGTGGCCCTGGTTCCAGCCCTGGTGCACAGTGCATGAACGTTCAGATCTATAGGAGGTAAAGACATGGTGGTGCCAATGCCCCATGAATTTGGGCAAAATTTCACATGAAAGGCAAACACTTCACCACTTCTTGCTGTGCAAATAAATTATTTTAGCCAGTTTTACCACTCCAAGTACAGAACAACTTTTCGGGGGGTTTGCACCTCCCTTCGGACAAAAAAAAAATAAAGGATTATTTGCACAGCATTAAGTGGTGAAGAGGTACTTGCCTTTCCTGGGAAATTTTGCTGAATGTCGACGTGGCCGTACGTTTAAGGAATAACACCACCGTATGTAACACCTGAAGAGTGTAAGTAGTGCTCGCCATATCTCTTATTCGCCATATCTCTTATTCGCCATATCTCTTATTCACTATATCTCTTATTTGTCCATGAATGTGGGAAACATGCGCTGGTCAACACGGTGCTCAGCAGATGACGTTTTCATTCCTGCCGATCCCCAAACTGACCTACACCCATTGTTAGTAATTGTAGGAAACAGATTATACCTGAGTACATATGGACAGCACTTTATAGCTAAAAACACTATTTATGGTGTTTGGCTGCAAAGTGAAGCCCCCATCCCCCTGCTACGCACCCCCTGCTTCACCGCATGAACAACTGTCATAAGAACAACTGCCAGTTGCTGGGTTTGTATAAACAGATCCTTCTGAGCTTTTCGAATAAACCCCAGCAATGAACTTTTGTGCCCCAACAAATCAATCATTTGTGAGCTGAGCAACAGAAATGAAGTAGCAGTTACTTTGTATCACTGATATAGAGAAAGATATCAGACAGATAAACAGGACGGAGGAAATGAGGGATGAAATGTGGCACTTAGGGCAAAGTGACAGTTACAAGTGTCAGAGGATTGTGTCTGCTCAGATGAATGGCCTATTAATACACTGGTGTTTATCTGCAACAGAAGCGCCGGGCCCCAGGTGAGAGGGGCCAATTTGCATTTATATGGAGCCAGCGAAGAGCCGGGTTATTAAAGTTACACGGGCGGCTCTTATTAACTTTATTTTGTTACCTGGAACGGAGAGAGATTTAATGCTGCTCTCACCATTTGGCTGTGAGATACAGATCTGACTTCCCTGGGACAATATCACTGCATTATTGCCCCCCAACATGTCCTGAGCTCATACAGTGAACACCTGTCCCCGGCATGACTTTAAAAAGGTGAATTTAGGGAAGGGTCCCTTGGATGGGGGGTGCTGAGTCCAACACTGTTAGGGACATATTTAATGGGAAAGCCCATTTGCTCCCCTAAACACTCCGGGGCTGTATAAGATATTGGGTAAACACTTTAATGTCTCCCAAGTTCTCGGAGCAATATTAGGTTCATAGGTTTGTAACGTTGTTATAAGACCGACCTCAAGAAGTCTGACAACCCCTTGTTTTGGGATGAGGAGAATAATAGTTTCTCTTCCTACAACTCCCACTAAGGTCCAACTAGGGTCTGACTGAAGCCTCCTGTCCCAGGATCTCCAGCAGCCTCCAGTCAACCTCAATGGAGGGGAGCCCAAAAGGAGCTGCGGCAGACACCTACCTGATTCTAGAATCTACTGATATCTATAGAACATGAATATGAGTCAGGCTCAGAGGCCGCATCAGAATGGGGAGGGGGGTCGGGCCCACCAGGGCTACTACATCAGGGGCTCGCACACACACAAAACCTGGGCCCCCAACCTCCCTCCCCCAATCTCCATGGGCTCCCTGCCCCAGCTGCAAACCCCTCCAGTGCTCCCCTCACCAGCACATACCTACTATTTCATTGTTCATTGGGGCAGGGGCAAGTCAGGGAGGGCTCAGTTTCAGGAGGCCATGGGGAGCGGGTGTGGGCGGTGGGGCCCACCAGGTTTTATTTCCTGGTGTCCCACTGACCCAGTCCGACCCTGACCAGAGGGACACCATACACATACCAATAATCTTGTTTTTATACTTTGTTTAGTACAATATTATTGGTTCAAGCAATGGGGCCAAGATTCCAAGAAACCATATGACATCACTGTTTCAGTCTGACATCATTGTTTATATTAATCCCCACTGGCTTGTCAGAGGGTGGGCAGTTGGGGAAGGCACTCTTAGGCTAGGGCCACACGACACGGATCTTGGCTGAGAACCCCCCTACCCCCACTCTTCTGTTGTGCTGCCCACGCTTGGAATCATTACCTACCCAGGCAGACACTGCAGATTTCCGCTCCGAAATGCGAGATTTTGCTTTTGTTTAAATAAGTTGAGAGCGGTTTTAGGTAATGACAAAAATAGAGCCTGGTCAGCTTGTTAGATACGATGTACAGCTCATTGTCACTAAAATGAATGGCCTTTGTATCATGAGCACTAAAAATGACAAGCTAGAGAGTCAGAGACGAGTCCAATGGTGGCCAATTCTATTCTTCTTCTTGATGGTGCCGGTTGGGCAACTTCACTCTCTAGCATGGACGCCTGGCACACAGTTCCAGAGCACAGGTCAGTTCATGGATCACTATTTCTATCTGGCACCCTGGGACAATTGTGTGT
This sequence comes from Xenopus laevis, assembly GCF_017654675.1. Lineage (NCBI taxonomy): Eukaryota > Metazoa > Chordata > Amphibia > Anura > Pipidae > Xenopus > Xenopus laevis. The sequence goes on along the minus strand of NC_054383.1, from coordinate 1,305,297 downwards.
AGCGTCTGTCACTTTGTTTTGATAGTTCTGATTGGTAGAGACAAGGTCTGCCTCTCACACCATGCCCACCGGCTAACAGCGGCCAGAGAGGCTGAAAGCCCACGACTCTCCGGAAATCCAAAACGAATGGCACAGCGGAGGCGACTTTTGTGTTTCAGCTGACGGTGAGCGACTGCAACATGTGGCCCAGAGAACAGCTGGCGGCAGTTTCCTCCCCCGCAAATGACACTTTGCAATGGCCGCCACCTGCAGGAACTTGGCTCGGGAGGAAGTCCCTTTCCGCGGGAATCTTACATATTTCTTGGCAAATGCCCCCAAAAAAATGAAGTTGTACATTTGGAAAGGAATTAAAACTCAGCAGCAAGTGCACTTTATTGGTTCCTACGGCTGAAACACTGGCAGCGGCGGTTCCATTCTAAATTCACTTAAAATGAGCTGCTTTTCTGTCTGTGGCTTTAAAAAAACAGAAACAACGACAAGAGAAAGAAAAAGCAGCGTCTTGTGGTCCCCGGGGGGAGCAATGAGCAGCAGAGAGCGTGACTCCCCCCGCAGGCCTCTAATAAAGCACAACTTCCATTCCCTGCCCCATTGAGATTCTAATAACCAGCTGCCTCCTGATAAACTGGATCTGATAAACGCCTCCATGTTTAATGAAGATCACAAGAGACTCGCGGAGATCAATATGGCGGCTCATCTTTGTGCCAAATGACTCCAATCTTGGCCACCAGCACTCGACTATATGGATCATCGTTTAAACCCGACGCTATGAATTAGCAGTTAATAAGCAAATGACGAATTGTACCACTTGCTAACGACTAAATCGTGGTAATTAATGGATGACGTGAACGTGTGTTGATTCCCTGGTTTAGTGCTGATAAATGACTCTTACACTTCAATGCTTAGAAATGAGAAGTGCCGGATCCGACCCATAGGCCCCTCTTTATTTACTGACTCATTCTCTGAGACGGAGGCAGCAGTTAGAATGGACCCAGGGGAGCGCAGGTTAAACTTGGGGATCTTTAGCCACAAGGAGGAGTTTTGGCTTTGGAAGTACAGTATACGTATGATATACACGGCAACACAGAGAAACTAAACCATGAAAAATTAGGCTGCTAGACAGTAAGGTCCAGTTGGGATGTGGTCACCAAGCCCCCCGGCAGGGTTCAGGGTTATGGGCCTCCAGAGAACTCAGCTTGTCATTATGGTGGTGCATTAAGGCACTAGAGCATTAGTTTCCAAGCAGTGGTTGACTACCGGGCCGCAATCATACCACCCGCACCCCCTTGGTGCCCACTGGAACCACCATAAGTGTTATCGTGGATGGCAGGGCAGGGGGGGGGATTTCTCTGTGTCTGTTCTGGGGCAATCCTTTAGAGGGGGGCCAGGTACACCCAGGCCTGCCGATTGTTAGTTACGCCACTGTTTCCAATGATGATTATTTTGAGTAGACTGCAGGGTGACATCAGGTAGGTACAGTGCTACCCCAGTCCTTGGTATATGGGCCACAACATTTGAAAATATGTAATTTACAAGTCATGGGCTGGGCAGCATTTGGGCAGATCATGGGTAGGAGTTTGTTGAAAAGTCACGCACAAGACTTGTTTTTCCAATTTGTTGGCAGGACCCACTACTCAAGGAACCCAATGGGCTTTAAACTGGGGCCAACTGAAATGAGGTCTCCTGACTTAGTAGCATGGGGCACCAGAGCTGCCATAGGTAATCATGGGCCCCCATACTACTACATTAGCATGACCCTAGCTCACTGGTCACCTGTGTACCTGGGTGGTGGACCCTGCCAACAAGTAACATGGTGCCTCAAGTGAAAACCAAAATAAATCCCTCAAATGCACCCCTGATCCTCACTGACTACTCTCCAATACAATTATATTGATAACAGCACAATAGGCCTTTGGTCCCTGACAAGGTTGTGCACCAGCAACACCCAGAATTTGCCAACTGGGGGGGGGGGCATTGGGGCCCTCCAGAGAGAGAGAAAGGTTAGGAAGCTGTGAGGGGCCACAGAGAACATCAGAGATGAGGGACTTGTGTGATTTGAGTGACGGGAGAAACAAAACCAATTATAAAACATTATATTTCAGCTGATAATGATATTGCCGCACAAACGTGGTAACACACTGACAGGAGAGTCGTTTGATAAAGACGGATGTGGATTATCCCAACAAAAACCTCCTGATACTGTGATATCACAGAGAGGCTTAATGTATTATGAGCCCACGCAGGGGGCAAGTGAGATCCTGTAGGAATATCTTCTGCTACTTTGTTACCAATTCTAATCTTCAGATACAAATCATATGCTTTGGGGAATCATTAAATATGAGCAATGCTAATGAACGAAACATCAACTTTATAACTAATTTAACTATTGCTGCATGAAAATCCTTTAATGGATATATGTGATCATTCTGCAGCCTCTGAGCCAATACACATTCCCAATTGGTTTCAGGGGTCCAAATTTCTCTGTGTTTAGGGGAACACAGAGAAATGGTAGAAAGACTGGGGGATAGCAGGTATAGCAGTGCCATATGGATACAGTATGGCAAGATGGAGATAGTAGGACAAGATGGAGATAGTAGGACAAGATGGAGATAGTAGGACAAGATGGAAACAGTAGGACAAGATGGAGACAGTAGGGCAACATGGAGACAGTAGGGCAAGATGGAGATAGTAGGACAAGATGGAGATAGTAGGACAAGATGGAAACAGAAGGACAAGATGGAGACAGTAGGATAAGATAAAGACAGTAGGACAAGATGGAGACATTAGGGAAAGATGGAGA